>NC_046155.1:50862278-51162278 GCF_011064425.1 Rattus rattus | reverse complement strand
TCAATTCTTTATTTTAGAGCATGAGCCATTGGAGTTCTGTCTAGAAAATTTCTGCCTGTGCCGATGAGTTCAAGTTCAAGTCCTTGATCTACTTGTACTTGAGCTTTGTGCTTGGTGAAAAATATGGGTCTTTTTTAATTTTTCTACATCCAAACATCCAGTTAGACCAGCACCATTTATTGAAGATCTTTCTTTTTTTCCAATGTATATTTTTGGCTTCTTTGTCAAAGATCAAGTGAGTTAAATGTGTAGTTTTCTTTCTGGGTCTTCAGTTCTATTCCATTGATCAACCTGTTTGTCTCTGTACCAATATCATGCTACTTTTTTATCACTATTGCTCTGTAGTAGAGCTTGAGATCTGGGGTGGTGATTCCTCTCGCTGTTATTTTACCATTAAGAACTGTTTTTACTCTTCTGGGTTTTTTGCCTTCCCAGATGAATATGAGAATTGCCCTTTCCATGTCTTTGAAGAATTGTGTTGGGATTTTGATGGAGATTGCACTGAATCTGTAGATTTCCATTGATAGGATGGCCATTTTTACTATGTTAATTCTGCCAATCCATGAGCATGGGAAATCTCTCTATTTTCTGAGATTTTTTTTGACTGATTTCTTTCTTGAAAGACTTAAAGTTCTTATCATAAAAGATATTTTATTTGTTTGTTTAGAGTTACCCTAAGTTATTTTATAATATCTGTGTCCATTGTGAAGGGAATTGTTTCGTTAATTTCTTTCTCAGCCTGTTTATCATTTGTATAAAGGAAGGCTACTGATTTATTTGAGTTAATTTTATATCTGGCCACATTGCTGAAGTTGTTTATCAGCTGGAGAAGTTCTCTGGTAGAATTTTTGAAGTCACTTATGTATACTATCATATCACCTACAAATAGTGAAACCTTTATTCCTGCTTTTACAAAATTTGCTTATTCCATGATCTTTTTGTTGTCATATTTTCTACCTAGCACTTTAAGAACTATATTGAATAGATATGGGAGGGGGCATCCTTGTTTTGGGTTTTGAAATTGCTTTAATTATCTCTACATTTAATTTGAAGTCCATTGCTTTTATTATGGTTAGCTATGGGCCTTGAATTCCTGATATCTCCAATACTTTTAACATGAAGGGGTAGTGCATTTTGTCAAATGGTTTTTCTGCATTTATGGAGATGATCATGTAATTTTTTCTTTGAGTTCATTTATATGGTAGTTTACCTTTATGGATTTTTGTATATTGAACAAGCCTTCTATCCCTGGGATGAAGCCTACTTGATCGTGGTGAATGATAGCTTTGAACAGTTCTTGGATTCATTGTGTGAGAATTTTATTGAGTATTTTTGCATCAATATTCATAAGCAAGATTGGTCTGAGGTTCTCTTTTTTAATAGGGTCTTTGTGTGGTTTAGGTATCAGAGTAATTGTGGCTTCATAGAATGAATTAGACAGTCTTTTTCTGTTTCTATTTTTATGAAATATTCTGAGGAATATTGGTACCAGGTCTTCTTTGAAGGTCTGTTGGAATTCTGAAATAAATTCATCTGGCCCTGGCCTTTTCTGTTGTTGTTGTTGTTGTTGAGATGTTTTTAATGACTTCTATTTTCTCATGGGATGTAGGCCTGTTTAGAAAGTTTACCTGCTCTTGGTTTAACTTTGTTATGTGGTGTCTGTCTAGAAAACCATCCATTTCATCTAGGTTCTCCAGTATTGTTGAGTATAGGTTTTTGTAATAGGATCTGATGAATTTTTGAATTTCTTCCCTTTCTGTTGTTATGTCTCCGTTTTCACTTCTGATTTTGTTGATTTGGATAGTACCTCTGAACAATTTAGTTAGTTTGATTGGTGGTTTATCTGTCTTGTTGTTCTCTCAAAGAACCAGCTTTTGGTCTTGCTGATTGTCTATATTGTTCTTTTTGTTTCAAATTGGTTGATTTTGACTATTTCCTGCCTTCTACTCCTCTTGGGTAAGTTTGCTTCTTTTTGTTCTAGAGCTCTCAGGGGTTCAGTTAAGTTGTTAGTGTGAGATCTCTTCAGTTTCTTTACCAGTGCAATTAGTGCTATGAATTTTCCTCTTATCACTGCTTTTACTGTGTCCCATAAGTTTGGGTATGATGTGTCAACATTTTCATTAAATTCCCAGAAGTCTTTCATTTCTTTATTTCATCCTTGACCAAATTATTGAGTAGAGAATTGTTCAGTTTTCACATGTTTGTGGGTTTTCTGATGCTTTTTCTGTTTTTGAAGACCAGCTTTAGGCCATGGTGGCCTGATAGGATACATGAGATTCTTTCAATCTTCTTGTATTGATTGCAGGTTGTTTTCTGACCAATTACATGGTTGATTTTGGAGAAGGAACCATGAGATGCTGAAAAGAAGGTGTATTCTTTTGTTGTAGGTGAAATGTTCTCTAGATTATCTGTTAAATCCGTTTGGTTCATAGCCTCTATTAGTTTTACTGTGTCTCTGCTTAGTTTCTGTTTCAATGACCTGTCCATTGGTGAAAATGGGGTGTCAAAATCTCCCAGTATTGCATGGGGTTCAATTTGTGTTTTGAGCTTTGCTAAAGTTTCTTTTATGAAAGTGGGTGCCCTTGCATTTGGGGCATAAATGTTCAGAATTGAGACTTTCTCATGATGAATTTTCCATTTGATGGATGTGAAGTGTCCTTCCTCACCACACTTAATAACTTTGGATTGAAAGTTTGTTTTAATGGATATTAGGATGGTAACTCCAGCTTGTTTCTCGGAACCATTTACTTGGTAGACTTTTTTCCATCCTTTTACTCTGAGATAGTGTCTGTCTTTATTAATGAGGTGTGTTTCTTGTATGCAGCAAAATGCTGGATCTTGTTTTTGAATCCAGTCTGTTAGCTTATGCCTTTTTATAGGTGAGTTTAGTCTATTCATATTGAGAGATATTAAAGACAGATGACTCTTGGTTCCTGTTACACTTGCTTTTGTAGGTAGCTTTCTGTGCTTGCAGTATTCTCTTTTTGGCCTTATTGTGAGATTCTTGATATCTTGTCTTTTCTTTGGTATAGGTATTTTCCTTGTATTGGAGTCTTCCTTCTAGAATCCTCTGTAATGCTGGATTGGTAAATAGATACTGTTTAAATTTGGTTTTGTCCTGGAATATTTTGGTTTCTCCATCTATGTTGTTTGAGAGTTTTCCTGGTTATAGTATCCTGGGATGGCATTTGTGATCTTTTAGAGTCTGCATGACCTTTGACCAAGCTTTTCCGGCTTTTATAGTCTTTGTTGAGATGTCTGGTGTAATTCTGATAGGTCTGCCTTTGCATGTTACTTGGCTCCTTTCCCTTGCAGCTTTTAATATTTTTTCTTTACTCTCTGCATTTAGTGTTTTAACTATGATGTGATGAGAAGATTTTATATTCTGGTCACATTTATTTGTTGTTTATAGGCTTCAGGTACCATTATGGCCATCTCTTTCTTTAAGTTCGGGAACTTTTCTTCTATGATTTTGTTGAAGATGGTTTCAGGTCCTTTGAGCTGAGAATCTTCATTCCCTTCTATCCCAATTATTCTTAGCTTTGGTCTTTTCATTGTGTCCTTAGTTTCCTGGATGTTCTGGGCTAGGAGTTTTCTATGTTTTGAATTTTCTTTGATCATTGTGTCAATCTCTTCTACTGCATATTCTACACCTGAGATTCTCTCTTCTATCTCTTGCATTCTGTTGCTGATACTTTCATCTGTCATTCTGACCTCTTTTCTTGGTTTTCCATTTCCAGGTTTGCCTGCCTCCATGTTTTCTTTATTGTTTCTACTTCCACTTTTAAATCTTAGACTGCTTTATGCAATTCCTTTACCTGTTTGCCTGTGTTTTACTGTATTTCTTTCATTGAGTTAATTTTATCCTGCTTAAAGGGCTCTATTATCTTAATGAGATAGGATTTTAGGTCAGCTTTCTCATTTTCAGGAGTATTGGTGTATTCAGGGCTTGCTGCGGTGAGAGAACTAGGTTCTGGTGATGACCACATATATTGGATTTTGCTGTTTATGGTCCTGCACTTGACTCTAGCTATTTACTTATCCATAGTGCCTGGGTGGCTCTGTTTGGAGTCTGCCTCTTTTGTCCCTGGTGGCAACAGGTCTCCTGGTAGGCCTGTGGCCCTGACGGTAGCTGACCTCCTGTGGGACCTTCCAACTGGAGGGTTTTCAGAGTGTAAGAGAAGCTGTTGATTTGTTGCCCTGACTGTAGTCTGCTGGGACAAACAGCTATCTAGTTTGTTTCCTTGAAGAAACTCTTACCTTCAGACATACCATAAGATCTGCTGCATTTAGCATTTGGTAAGAACCCTTACCCCAAGTCCCTCAGCTGGTGCTGGGAACCAGTGGACTCTGAGACCCACCACTTCCCAAATCCCCTACCTGCCGAATACCAATCCCCCTCCACCTGGTCCTTTCTGCTGGGACATACCACTAGCAAGTCTGCTTCCTGGAAGAGGCTATATCCTCAGACATACCAGAGGATCTGCTATACTCAGAACATTTGTCACATCCTGAAGCATACCAAAATAACCACTGTACTCAAAACATTTGATACCACATCCTGAAGCATCTGACACCACAACTGGAGACATCCCAGGAGATCCACTACACCCAGGACATCATAGCTTGAAGACATCCCAGGAGTTCCTCTGCACACAGGGGAAATGGGCAATTGACACTACAGTCTGGAGACCTCCCAGTGACTCAGAAGCAAAAAAAGAAAAGCCTCCCCGGAGTATGGCTGCACACAAAGAAACAGAAACCACAGTCCATTGATACCCCCTGAGTCCCTCGAGAACAGCTTCACTCTTGGAAAATTGGTGTGATTGCTCCTCTGAAGACCCAACAATCTGAAGGCCTCCCAGGAGACTACTGCAACACAAGACATTCTTAGAGGCTTTTAAGAAGTCAGAAACTGCCATACAGAACCAGTGAGGAATAAAGTCCAGAAACCACACAATATAACTTCCAATGTAGTTTGTTGATTACGACTCACAGGTGGTGAAACATGTTTCACTGAATAGAAGACTAAATATTTGTAATTGCAAATGGATTATATTATTATCCAATAAATCCAGAACACACATTTCTCTCTCTCTACTACTTGCAGCAACCTCCCCACTTCCCCTCTCCCCAGATCTACTCCCCCACTGTTTTGTCTTCAGAAAAGAGACAACAGCCCAACAGAACAAAACAAGTTTCAAAACAAAAAGGAAAATTCTTAACTCAGAGCTAACAAGTTCATATATTAGAATATCATGTAAGATGAGAGAAATTGCAGCCTTACATCTCTGTTCATGACCAAATATCCATACTATCCTGTACTCATTTCAGCTCTACTCACTCTGTACCATTTGTGTAGAATTGCCCTCTAATTTTCAGCTATGTTTCTTCTGAATTTGAATGTTTAGAACAGCATGCAGAGTGCATAGTTTTGCAAGAAATAGCAAGCAAATTTGATAATTTTCCTTGCCTAAAAATCACCTTTCTATTCTTTTCAAAATAAATTGTGGGGGGTTGGGGATTTAGCTCAGTGGTAGAGCGCTTGCCTAGCAAGCACAAGGCCCTGGGTTCAGTCCCCAGCTAAGAAAAAAAAATAAATTGTGTGCCTAAAATGTGTTCATAGTAATATATCAAAGTTGGGAAGAAATTGTTTTACTTAAATAGCTTGGTATGGAATGTGTTTATTTGCGTTTCCATGAATAATAGTATATAGAAGTATTTTAGTCTGAATTATTTGTTTGGAAAACTTTGTAAGATTAGGGTTGTTTAGTTACCTCTGCTGCAAGAGAATTTATAATGTCATGGAGAAACAAGTCATTTTAACTTTTTCCTACCCTTTGACCTGTTCAATAAGTTGTTCTTTGGATTATTGATCAAACACATCAATTTTGTTAAGGATGCTGCCTCAAAGTGACATAGGTGTGAACCAACCAAGTGAGACTTGTATTCTGAAAGGAGCACTGAGTTGTATGATGAGCAGGCTGTATGACCTCAGAGAGTCAGGAGAGCATTCTCAGGTGCAGTTGTTTCATTGCAAAGGAATACACTTGTAGCTTATTTCTTGCCCAGTCTTTCTCCTACCTGCATGAGGTTTTAATGATTAAAGAAACTGTTTTAAATAGAGAACCTATTACAAAATGAAATAAGTAGTGTACATACTTATATTGCCTGTTTTGGTAACTGAAGCTGAGGAAGCATGATAAAATTCATTTTGACTTTGAAACAGATGTAAAAATTAAGTTTTATTGACGAAAAAAACCAATTTTAGAGTTAAACCATCTCATCCCATGACCTGTTTAAGACTTCCCTCATGAAGATTCTTTTTTTTCAAGTTACAAAAAAAAAATCAAATTGTGAGGATTATAATGCTAAGGCTACCAATTTTAAGCACTGCATTTCTAATAATAATAATAATAATAATAATAAAATAATAATAATAATAATAATATAACAGTATTTAAAATCACAAAAGATGCAGTTCAGTTCTCATAGATTTGTAACATATTAAAATCCTAATTCATGGTGAGCCATCAATAAATTCCCTGACTGGAAATGATGGAAGCACTGTACTCAGTCATATTTGACTGTATTCTCTGCAGTTTGTGTGCTCTTGGTCTTAGATGTCTGTATCTCAGTTCAAACCATGAAAACTGAAGCAATTAATACTGCATTCTGAAGCTCTTCTTTAGTTTTAGAGCTGTCTACAAAGCCTGCCTAGTCTAATGGAACTTCTAGAGAGCTAACCAGTATATATATACATACACATGACCATGTGGCTTTCCCTGTTGTATTTGCCTTAGATCATCATCGTCTGAATTATAGAAGGTACACAGGGGCTGCCTTAAGGCAAATCTTTTGTCTTCTGCAACACAAAATATTACTGAAACTATAGCATGCAGATGAAGAAGAAGGATTAACTGACTACATAACAATCAAATGTTTCAGTGCAAATTGAAACACAGAAGTTTGCATTCTTGGAGAACAATCAAAGAATTTTAGAGATTTTTATGATATTTTTCCACTATATCTAGCATACAATAAAATATTTTGTATAATCAACCAATGGAATCAATTGCCTTGTACATTCTTTTCAAGGAACTTGTACCCAGGGTTCCTTTTTGATTAGGATAATAATAGAGTTTCGACTAGATACCAGCGACATTGTATGTGTGAAATTTCTAAAGGAACCAATGAAAACATTGACTTGAAAACTGAACCAATGATCCAGGTTATGGTGTAGAGATTAGGAAGTCATCTAAGTGTTTGCATGTAGAATTTAAAGAGCTTAGAAAAGACTAGAAAACTTGACAAAAAGTGAAGAAATAAAAGAAATTAAATATAGAAGCAAATAATGAACTGGGAGAAGTTCATGTGTTGGCCTTGGACTCTCATTAATGTTCAATCTGTTTAAAAGAGGCAGATATCCATTCTTCTGTCACGGGATATCTATGTTGTTTCCAGCTTCTGGCTATCACAAATAAGGCCACTGTAAGCACAGTGGAACATGTGCCTCTGTGGCATGGTGGGGAATCTTTTGGGTACATTCCCAAGAGTGGTATTTCTGGTTCTTCAGGTAGATTTATTTTCAATTTTCTGAGGAAACTCCAGATTTGTTTCCAGAGTGGTTGTACTAGTTTGCAATCCCACCAGCAATGGAGGAGTGTTCCTCTTTCTCCACCAACATGTTATGTCAACTGAGATTTTGATTTTAGCCATTCTGATTTGTATAAGGTGGAATCTCAGAGTTGTTTTGGTTTGCACTTCTCTGATCACTAAGGGGCTTGAATATTTCTTTAAGTGCTTCTTAGCCATTTGTTATTTATCTGTTGTGAATTCTTGGTTTAGTACTATACCACATTTTTGATTGGGTCGGTTGTGGTTTTTGGTGGTTAGCTTCATGATTTCTTTATATATTATTGGTTTTTTGGATATTAGCACTGTGAAGAAAGGATATAGAAAATGTGGTTCATTTATACAGTGGAATACTACTCAGCTGATAAGGACACCCAGAGTTTTGCAGGCAAATAGACGGAAATAGAAAATATCATCCTAAGTGAGGTAACTTGAACTCAAAATGACATGCATGGAGAGCCCCACTGTAAAGCCCACTTCTAGCAGAAAGACAGGGCATCAGGTGAGCGATGGGGTTGTCATCCCACAGACAAAATGTTGACCCATAATTGTTACTGTCTGACAGAACTGCTGAGATGAAAATGGAGAAGAGTCTGAGGAAAAGAAGGTCCAGGGAGAGGCCCAAAGTGGGATCCAGCTCAAGTGGAGGCCCCAAGGCCTGACATTATTACTTAGGCTAGGAAATGCTCACAAAAAGGGACCTATAACGACTGCCTCTCATAGAACCAACAAGCAGCTAAAGGAGTTAGATGCAGATATTTACACCCAACCAATGGACACAAGCTGCTGGCCACTGTGGTTGAAGTAGAGAAAAGCTGGAAGAAGCTAAGGAGGAGGATAACCTTATAGGAGGACCAGAAATCTCAATTAAACTAGACTCCTGAGATCTCTCAGACACTGGACCACCAAACAGGCAGCATACACCAGCTAATATGATGCACCCAACACATATACAGAAGAGGATTGCTGGGTCTGGGTCCAGTCGGAAAAGATGGACCTAATCTTCAGTCCTCAAGAGACTGCTGGCCCCAGGGAGTACGGAGGTCTGGTGAGGTGGGGGTTGGGACATCCTTGTGGAGAGGAGAGATGGAGGAGTGATGGGATATGGGACAGTCAGAGGGTGGACCAGGAAGGGAATAAAATCTGGAATGTAAAAAAAAAAAAAACAAACTAAAAAGAAGGAATAGAAAAAAGAGGGTGAAAAAAAGAAGGCAGATAGGCGCAGTGCAGTACATTTGTAGAGGAGAGGAAGATATGCCAGCCACCCTGAATCCCCTCCTTGGTAGTCAAAGCAGTCCTGTGAAGATTATCTGGAGAAATGCTATCTTTGTTCTGTTTTATTTTGTTTTATTTTCCTTTTATGGCAAATGGATGCTTTTCTCACATAACATATCCTTACCATGGGTTTCTTCTACTTCTCCGTGTTCCTTTCTGTCTCTCCTGCCATCCAGGTCCCACATCCTCTCTGTCTCTCATTAGATGACGAACAGATTTTCTAAGGGATAGTGTTGAGATAAAATACAATAAAATGTAAAAACAAAAACAAAAACACTAAACAAAGAAACAAAAACCCTAAGGATTAGAATAGAGTGAGAGAAACAATCAGAAAGGAAAAGTGCTCATGAAGAAAAGCACAAGAAAACACATACAGACACAGAGACCTTCTCGTTTGCATACCAGAAGTCCAGGAAAACATGAAAATGGAAGCTGTAATATATACACAAAGCATATGTAAATAAAAAGACAGTATTTATGTGTTTGAAATATATATGTGTATACACACACACACACACATATATATAAATATATATATTGCATTTTTTCAAACAATAAGTATATTACAAAGAAAACCTTCAGGAAAAGCTCTACCGCAGCTTTACGAGGAACGGAACCTCTGAACATGGTGATCAGCTTATATTTCTCTTGTCAGTTGCTGGGCATGAAGTTTACTCAAGAGTAGTCTGTCTCTCAGTGGGACCCAATTGAAAGAAGCTAACATTTCATTTATAAGTGGTTATCAATTGGAGATAGCTTCTGGATTAGACATGAGACAATGTATCGACTTACTCTTTCAGCTCTAGGCCCCCATCTGGTACAAGCCTTAGCTTCCTTGAGTTCCTATGTGCACTGCTCCTGCTGTGTTCAGAAAGCCTAGTTTTCTCGGTGTCCTCCATCCCCTCATCCTTTAGACTCTTTCTACATCTTCATCTATAGTCTTCCCTGGATGCTCCTGGGAAAGATTTGAGGGAGACATCTCATTGAGGACTGTACAATCCAAAGTCTTTCACCCTGCATATTTTCTGGCTGTGGGTTTATTTGTTCCCATTTGTGGCAAGAAAAGCTTCCCTGATGATGGCTGAGCAGGGCAGTGGTTGCTGAGCTGTCAACAGGAGTCATTTTATTGTCTTGGTTGTTTTGGGTTTTACCCTGGGTACCTAGGCTATCTAGTCTCAGTTTACTCGTCAAACAGGTAGTGTCACTTATGGGTTCTATTTCCTGAAATGTGCTTTATGTCAAATGAAATATTGGTTGGTCAATCACCATAAACTTTGCATCACCAGTATATGATATATATATATATATATATATATATATATATATATATATATTTATATATATATTTCCAACACATACAATACTGCATATCTAAGGTTTTGTTGCTGGTTTTATTGTTTACATTTTTCCTTTGGCATCATGCACAGTACCTTCCTGTCCCAGGAGTACTAGGCCATAAGGGTGAATGGTCTAGGTAGGTATGAGCTTGGCTTTTCCATGTTCAGAGAGGGTAGAACATGTTGTCTTTAGCAGTAGGTCCTTGCTATCAGACTGTGAGTAGCAAGTTCTAGCCTTGGTAACAATTTGGGTTGTTTGGGGAGGCACATAAAACCCCTTTGGCCAACAATTCAATAAAATGTAATTCTGATATCGTAAGTTTCATTTGGTGACAAGAAATGGACAAATGGGACCACTTGGAGATATCATTTAGAATGCCTTTATATATGCATATACTTTAGGAAGCTTCCACTGTTATTTCCTGTTGTTAATGCAACTGAAATTCATTCCCAAAAGCCATTTCCAAAACAAAGATTATTAGCCAAATAAGTCCCTTCTGTGAACTTTAAGACCAGATTAGAGATCCTACCATCTACCAAACACAAAGAAGTCAAAAATCTCTTTTATACAATATAGCTATGACTCTAACTAATTAGAGTTCATGAGTGGTTAAGTAGAACCACCCATTGTTCAAAGGCTTCTGGATTAGTTACCCAGAAACAATGTTGGATATGAACAAAGTAGGTAAAAACAACCTTTCTTTCTTTCTTTCTTTCTTTCTTTCTTTCTTTCTTTCTTTCTTTCTTTCTTTCTTTTTCTGCAGATCTGTGCTAGGGGCTTGGACAACATTTTTTTCCAGTGTCTTTCAGATGAGATTTGGAAATGCTGGAGTTTCTAAGCATTTCAAAGCTGCATCACCTATTCACACATATGATGACTAGGGAGAGAAGTCATGAATATCCAGACCTTAAAATACTTGGGTCCTGTTTCATGAATGTATTCTTACACTCCCCATATATACTTTACCACTATGTCAATTTACAAAGGTTATTTAAACAATGGTAGTTAGAAAAGTTTTAGGGCAAAATGGTTTGCTAAGGTAGGAGAATGAGGAAACTTATGTGCTACCTTACACCTACAAATATCACCTTGTGCATAATGTTTAATTAAATGAGAATTTACTTAATTAAAGTATCTCAGATTAATATAAATATATGAATAGACAAATAAATAAAATCATATTAAATTATAAGGTATATGCATATACATGTACATGTATACACATACACACACACATACACACACACACACACACACACACACTTCTTGAATACATAAGACTGGGACAAACCAAACTTTAGTTACATCCCAATAGATTATATGAATATCTTAGACCTTGCTTCATGTTAAATGAACATGTTCTTATGTAATATTATGTTCATGGAGAGTCCCCCTCTGATGATAGTTAAAAGTTATATAAGATGATATGAGAGGCAATTGGCAGGGATTCACAACACAGTGTGAAAGAAATAGGGGACAATTGTGTCTTAAGAGTCTTTTGGTTAGAGAACCTATCCACGAATCCAGGCCTTTTTTTTAACTTCAAAGAACATTAGTTGATGTTATTTGAGTTAATGTCTTAAAGGATGTGGGCACTGACTTTACATCAAGCAATTCTGTTTGATGCCATTCCTACAGAGAAAGCTATCGGAAAGGGAACACCCCTTGAAATATTCATTAGGAATAGCTAGAGGAATAGAACAAGATTGGCAACTGCTTTGATCCTGACTTAGAGATGAGATGACTTTATATTAGTTTAGATTTAGTACCTGAGATAAAATGTCTATATTGAATGATAGGGCAGATCTGTGTTTAGAGAAAAATGTATTTGTTTCTCTGCATCCATTGATAATGGACTTGGAAAAAGAACATTGATTATCTTCTTTATTGTACTTTCATAAATGAACTGTAACAATTTAGAGAATGAAAACATAGTCTAAAAATACTGTTAAAGGTCCCACAGCTCCCTGCATCCAATCCCATAGAGGAGAGAGCTGAGCTCCCAGAAGTGCTAACAATCCTGAGATCTCAGGGGAGACCACCACTTCTGTTCACATTCCTGGCCCAAGAGGAAACTGCATAGTGGCCTCTGGATACAGGAATACAGGAGCAGTCAGCGGCAGGAACCTGCTGGATTCTACCTGCACCCAGAGCTGAACTGAACTGGTCCCACAGCTCCCTGTACCCGAATCCCAGGGGGGAGAGAGATGGATGCTCAGAAGTGAGGAAAATCCTGAGAACTCAGAGGAGACAATTACTTTCTGTCCACATTCCTGACCCAAGAGGAAACTGTCTAGTGCTATCTGTGCCCTCTGGGCACAGGGTACTACAGGCAATCAAGGTCAGGACACTTTGGGTTCCTGCCTTCGCCCAGAGCTGCAAACCAGTCACCAAGAGTGCCTACACACCTGAGAGCAGAGGTACGACCAACTTTTCTGCTCTAAGCGACCTACCTGTTGGTCTCAGGACACACAAAGGCAGAAACTGTCTAGGATAGGACACTTCTGGGTTCTGGCTATGCCTGGAACTGAACTGAAACAGTTCCATAGCTCCCTGAACCCAAATCCCATGGGAGAGAGGACTGAACTCCCAGAATCGCTAACAATCCTGAGATCTCAGGAGAGACCACCACTTCTGCTCACATTCCTAGCCGAAGAGGAAACTGCATAGTTGCCTCTGGATACAGGAATACAGGAGCAGTCAGTGGCAGGAACCTGCTGGTTTCTGCCTGTGCCTGGACCTGAACTGAACCAGTCCCACAGTTCTTTGTACTCAAATCCTGTAGAGGAGAGAGCTGGACCCTTGGAAGTATAGACAATCCTGAGAACTCAAAGGAGACAATTTTCTGCATACATTCCTGACCCAAGAGGAAATCACCTAGTGCCATCTGCGCCCATGGGGCATGGGGACCTAAGAGTAGTCAGTGTCAGGACACTTTAGGTTTTTGCCTCTGCCTAGAGCTGAAAGCCAGTTACCAAGAACACTTACACACCTGAGAACATAGGTAAGACCAACTCTTTTTCACAAGAACCTGCCTGGAAGCTTCAGGTTACACAAACCCCTGAGCAGTTCTCTATTCGCAGATCCTGCTGAAAGAAAACAGGTCTACAGGAGTGCTGACACACAAAGATCAAGCCATTGTCAGAGACATCAAGACAATCTAACAACAGAGACAACCTAATGGCAAAAGGCAAGCACAGGAACTTAAGCAACCAAGACTACTTGGCATCATCAGAGCACAGTCCTTCCACCAAAACAAATACTGGATATCGAAACACACCACAAAGGCAAGAATTGGATTTAAAATAACATCTTATGATGATGATAGAGGACTCTAAGAAGGACATAAATAACTCCTTTAAAGAAATACAGGACAACACAAGTAAACAAGTAGAAGCCCTTAAGGAGGAAACACAAAAGTCGCTTAAAGAATTCCAGGAAAATACAACCAAACAGGTGAAGGAATTGAACCAAATCATCCAGGATTAAAACATGGAAATAGAAACAATAAAGAAAACACAAAGGGAGACAACCTTGGAGATAGAAAATCTAGGAAAGAGATCATAGATGGAAGCATCACCAACAGAGTACAAGATATAGAAAAGAGAATCTCAGGGGCAGAAGATACCATAGAAAACATCTACACGACCATCAAGGAAAATGTAAAACACACAAAGCTCCTAAGCCAAAACATCCAGGAAATCCAGAACACAATGAGAAGATCAAACCTAAGGATGATAAGTATAGAAGAGAGTGAAGACTCCCAATTTATAGGGCCAATAAATATCTTCAACAAAATAATAGAAGGTGAAAAGCAGTAAGAGAAAAAGGTAAAGTGACATACAAAGACAAACCTATAAGAATTACACCAGATTTTTCACCAGAGACGATGAAAGTCAGAAGATCCTGGGCAGATGTCATACAGACCCTAAGAGAACACAAATGCCAGCCTAGGCTACTATATCCAGCAAAACCCTCAATTAACATAGATGGAGAAACCAAAATATTCTATGACAAACCAAATTTACACAATATCTTTCCACAAATTCAGTCTTACAAAGGATAATATATGGAAAACTCCAACACAAAGAGGGAAAATATACCCTAGAAAAAGCAAGATAATGTCATTGCAATGAAACCAAAAGAAGAGAGACAGAAAAACAGAATACTACCTCTAACAACAAAAATAACAGGAAACAATTATTACTATTCCTTAATATCTCCTAACATCAAGGGACTTAATTCCACAATAAATTGACACAGACTAACAGACTGGTACATAAAGAGGACCCAGCATTTTGCTACATACAGGAAACACAACTCAGAGACAAAGATAGACACTACCTTAGAGTAAAAGGCTGGAAAACAATTTTCCAGGCAAAGAGTCTGAAGAAGCTGGAATAGCCATTCTAATATAGAATAAAATCAACTTTTAACCAAATGTCATCAAAAAAGATAAGGAAAGACACTTCATATTAATAAAAGGAAAAATCTACCAAGATGAACTCTCAATCCTAAATATCTATGCTCCAAATACAAGGGCACCTACATTTATAAAAGAAACCTTACTAAAGCTCAAATCAAACATTTCGGCACACACAATAATAGAAGGAGGTTTCAACACCCCACTCTAATCAATGGACAGATCATGGAAACAGAAATTAAGCAGAGACATAGAGAAATTGATAGAAGTTACAAACCAAGTGGACTTAACAGATATTATAGAACATTTCATCCTAAAACAAAATTATATACCTTCTTTTCAGTACCTCATGGCACCTTCTCCAAAATTGACCATACAATTGGTCACAAAGCAGGAGCAATATCTACCTCAAGAAATATAAGATGATTGAAATAATCATGCATCGTATCAGGTCACCATGGACAATGTTTTGTCTTCAATTAAATAAAATGATAGAAAGTCCCCATATACATGAAAGCTGAGCAATGCTCTAGTCAATGATAGCTTGGTCAAGGAAGAAATAAAGGACGAAATTAAAAACTTTTTTAGAATTTAATGAAAATGAAGACACAACATACCCAAAATTATGGGGCACAATGAAAGCAGTGCTAAGAGGAAAACTCATAGCTCTGAGTGCCTTTGAAAGAAGCAGGTGAGAGCATACACTAGCAGCTTGACAGCATACCTAAAAGCTCTAGAACAAAAAGAAGCAAATACATGGAATAGGAGAAGAAGACAGGAAATAATCAAACTCAGGACTGAAATCAACCAAGTAGAAACAAAAAGGAACATAGAAAGAATCAACAAAAACAGGAGCTGGTTCTTTGAGAAAATCAACAAGATAGATAATCCCTTGTCCAGACTAATGAGAGGATACAGAGTGTATATTCCAAATTAACAAAAGAAATTAAAAGCGAGATATAACAACAGAATCTAAGGAAATTAAAATATCATCAGTTCCTTCTATAAAAGCCTATATTCAACAAAAGTTGAGAATCTGGAGGAAATGGACAATTTTCTAGACAAATACCAGGTACCAAAGATAAATCAGCACCAGCACAACCATCTAAACAACCCCATAAATCCTACAGAAAGAGAAGCAGTCATTAAAGGTCTCCCAACCAAAAAGAGCCCAGGACTAAAAGGGATTTAGTGCAGAATTCTATCAGACCTTCATAGAAGACCTCATACCAATACTATCCTAACTATTCCACAAAATAGAAACAGGAGCACTACCAAATTCCTTCTATGAAGCCACAATTACTCTTCTATCTAAACCACACAGACCCAACATAGAAAGAGAACTTCAGACCAATTTCTATTATGAATATTGACACAAAAATACTCAATAAAATCCGTGCAAACCAAACCCAAGAGCACATCAAAACAATCATCCATCCTGATCAAATAGGCTTCATCCCAGGGATGCAGGCATGGTTTAATATACAATAATCCATCAACCTAATCCACTATATAAACAAACTCCAAAAAAAAAAAAAAAAATAAACCCACATGAGCATTTCATTAGATGCTGAGGAGGCCGATACCTAAACATAGTAAAAGCCATGTACAGCAAGCCAGTAGCCAGCATTAAACTAAATGGAGAGAAATGTGAAGCAATCCCACTAAAACCAGGGACAGACAAGGCTGCCCACTCTCTCCCTACTTATTCAATATAGTACTCGAAGTCTTAGCCAGAGCAATCAGACAACAAAAGGAGATCAAAGGGATACAAATTGGAAAGGACGAAGTCAAAATATCACTATTTGCAGATGATATGATAGTATACTTAATTGACCCCAAAAGTTCCGCCAGAGAACTAAGCCTGATAAACAACTTCAGCAAAGTGGCCGGGTATAAAACTAACTCAAATAAATCAGTAGCCTTTTTTTACTCAAAGGATAAACAGGCTGAGAAAAAAATTAGAGAAATGACACCCTTCAAAATAGTTACAAGTAGCATAAAATACCTCGGTGTAACTTTAACCAAGCAAGTGAAGATCTGTATGACAAGTACTTCAAGTCTCGCAAGAAAGAAACTGAGGAGGACCTCAGAAGATGGGAAGATCTCCCACATTCCTGGATTGGCAGGATTAATATAGAAAAGATGACCATTTTGCAAAAAGCAATCTACAGATTCAATGCAATCCCCATCAAAATTACAACTCACTTCTTCATAGAATTAGAAAGAGCAATTTGTAAATTCATTTGGAATAACAAAAAACCCAGGATAGCGAAAACTATACTCAACAATAAAAGAACTTCTGGGGGAATCACCATCCCTGACCTCAAGCAGTATTACAGAGCAATAGTGATAAAAACTGTATGGTATTGGTACAGAAACAGCCATGTAGACAAGTGGAACAGAACTGAAGACCCAAAAAATGAACCCACAAACCTATGGTCAGTTGACATTTGACAAAAGAGCTAAAATCATACAATGGATAAAAGATAGCATTTTCAGCAAATGGTGCTGGTTCAACTGGAGGTCAGCATGTAGAAGAATGCAAATCGATCTATTCTTATCACCCTGGACAAAATTTAAGTCCAAGTGGATCAAAGACCTCCACATCAAACCAGATACACTCAAACTAATAGAAGAAAAACTGGGGAAGAATCTCAAACACATGGGCACTGAGGAAAATTTCCTAAACAGAACACCAATGGCTTATGTTCTAAGATCAAGAATCAACAAATGGGACTTCATAAAACTGCAAAGCTTCTGTAAGGCAAAGGACTGTCATTAGGAAACTGGCAACCACCAGAATGGGAGAAGGTCTTTACCAATCCTACATGTGATAGAGGGCTAATATCCAAAATACACAATGAACTTAAGAAGTTAGTCTCCAGAGAGCCAAATAACCTTATTAAAAGATAGGATACAAAGCTAAACAAAGAATTCTCAGCTGAGGAATATCTAATGGCTGAGAAGTACGTAAAGAAATGTTCAACATTCTTAGTCATCAGGGAAAGGCAAATCAAAACAACCCTGAGATTCCCCTTCGCACCAGTCAGAATGGCTAAGATCCAAAACTCAGGTGACAACAGATGCTGGCAAGGATTTGGAGAAAGGAACACTACTCCATTGTTGGTACAACCACTCTGGAAGTCAGTCTTGGACATAGTACTACCTGAGGAAGCAGCTATACCTCTTGTGGGCATATACCCAAAAGATGCTCCAACATATAACAAATACATATGCTTCACTCTGTTCACAGCAGCCTTATTCATCATAGCCAGAATCTGGAGAGAATCCAGATGCCCTTCAACAATGGAATGAATACAGAAATGTGGTACATCTAGACAATGGAATATTACTCAGCTATCAAAAATAATGACTTCATGAAATTCAAAGGCAAATGATTGAACTAGAAAATATCATCCTGAGTGAGGTGACACAATCACAGAAAAACGCATATGGTATACACTCACTGATAAGTGGATATTAGCCCAAAAGTTTATATTACCCAAGATATAATACATAGACCACATGAAGCTCAAGAAGGATGACAAAATTGCAGAAGATTCACTCCTTCTTAAAAGGGAACAAAAATATTCATGGGAAGTAATATAATGGCAAATTTTGAAGCTGAGACTGGAGTAATGGCCATTCAGAGTCTTTGCCACATGGGTATATGGCCCTTATATATACAGCAACCAAAACTAGATAAGATTGATGAAGCTACGAAGTGTATGCTAACAGGAGTTGGATATAGCTATCTCCTGAGAGGCACAGTTAGAGCATATCAAATACAAAGGCTAATGCTAGCAGCAAACTATTAAACAGAAAACAGGATCCTCATTGGAGGAATTAGAGAAAGGATTGAAAGAGCTGAAGGGTATTATAACCCCATAAGAACAACAATGCCAATGAACCAGAGCTCCCCGGGACTAAACCACTACCCAAAGACTATATGTGGACTGACCCATGGCCCCAGCTTCATATGAAGCAGAGGATGGACTTGTTGGGCCCCAATATAAGGAGAAGCCCTTGGTCCTGCCAAGGCTGGACCCCCCAGTGTTGGGGAATGTCGGGGGACAGGAAAGGGATGGTGGTTGGGGAGGGGAACACCTTTATAGAAGAAGGGGATTGGGCTCTTATGTCCAGGAAACTGGGAAAGGGAATAACATTTGAGATTTAAGTAAAAAAAATCCACACTTTTTCTGTGTATGTTTGTTTGACTTAGTTAAATCATGATTTTGAAAAATTGGCTTTTTTTCAACTCTATGATCTTTAACATTTCTATCAAGGGCTAAAGATACTCTAAGTTCTTTTTGAAATCTTGTATTGTAACTCTAGCAGAATTCTTCGAATTTTTATAGAACAAGAGGACACTCACATAAATCCCATTGTTGAACAAGCTTCTGAAAGTTAAGTTTGCATCTTAGTCTGCTGCTGGCAGAGCCTCTCAGAGGAAAGCGATACCAGGGTCCTGTCTGCTAGTACTTCTTGACCTTAGCAATAGTGTCAGGGCTTGGTGTCTGTGGATGGGATGGTTCAGATACAGCCAACCATTTGTCTGAGCTAGGGGACTCCAATAGAAGAGCTAGGGAAAGGACTGAAGGAGGTGAAGGGGATTGCAACCTCATGGGAAGAAAATAGTATCAACTAGCCAGAACCCCTCACAGCTCGTGAGCAATTAACCACCAATCTAAGAGTACACATGAATCAGTCCATGGCTCCTTCTCTCTATGTAGAAAGACTGCATATCTGGCATTAGCGGGGGAGAGGTACTTGGTCCTGGTGACTTATTACCCCAGTGAAGGAATGCTAGAGATGAAAGAGAATGGGTGGGTAGGTAAGCAGGAGAATCCTCTTAGAGGCAAAAAAGAATAGGCAGGATGTGGTGGGGGACTTACAGCGGGGAACTGGGAAGGGGACAACATTTGGAATGTAAGTAAATAAAATAATTAATAATAATAATAATAATAATAATAATAATAATAATAATAATAAAAGATTGAGTTTGGAAGTGAGTATTTCAAGAAGATTCCTTTATGTCTATGCTAGTGTCTAGGAAAGTGAATTTATTACCTTCATCACTCAAAGGCAGGCCCCTGTACCACAAAGTCGTGTCGTTGTATTCAGAACTTGAAAATGTGTACCATGATATAATCATTGCTTCTACTTGTAGATAGTTTTACAATCAATCCACTTACATTACTTTATCGTGTATCAGTTTATAAAAAAGTCTGTCTTACAGTCTTTGTTTTTCCTCTCATTTGTGTCAAGTGTTCTAGAGAGAAATTTTACTATTTTACAGTAAATTAGTAATATTTGCTTTTTTCAGATCTCATCATTGCCTCAGTGTTTATTTTTTATTAATTTATTTACCTCACATTTTGATTGAAGATCCCTGCTCCTGCAAGTCCACCTCACACAACACATCCCCTGTCTCTTTCTCCTCTTAGAATGGGGAGGCATCACTGGGTATCACCTTACCCTAGCACTTCCAGTACCTGTAGGAATAGGTGCATGCTCTCCCACTGAGACCAGACAAGACACCTCAGCTAGGGGAATGGGATCCACAGATAGGCAAAAGATTCAGGGACCACCCTATTCCAGTTGTTGGTGAACCCTCATGAAGACGGAGGTGTATGTCTGCCACATATGGCCAGAGGGCCTAGGTCCAGCCCATGCTCAATCTTTGGTTGTTGAATGTCTGGGAGTTCCTAAGCATCCAGGTGAAATAACTCTGTTGGCCTGCTGGAGGAGTCCCTGTCCTCTTTAGGACCCTCAATCCCTTTTCCAACTCTTCCAAAGGCCTCCTAGAACTTCCTTATTTTTGGGCTGTGGTTCTCTGCAACTGTTTCCATTGATTGCTGGGTAGTGCCTCTCAGAGGACAGTTATGCTAGAGTCCTCTCTGCAACCACAACAGACTATCATTAATAGTGTCAGGGGTTGCTTCTTACCCTTGGGATGAGTCTCAAGTTGGACCAGTCATTTGTTGGCCAGTCCCTCCAGCTCCGTTCCATCTTTGTCTCTGTATGTCTTGTAGGCAGAACACATTTTGTGTCAAAGATTTTGTGTGTGAGTTGCTGTCCCTATAACTTCACTGGATGTTTTACTTGGCTACAGAAGATGGCCACTTCAGGCTCCATATACCCCACTACTAGAAATCTCAGTGTATCTCTCATACCTCCTTGGACATACTAAATTAATACTTTGTGAATATGTGGCTTCCACACCGAGACCTAAAAATATCCTAGCAATTTCTAAAATTTTGAGGGTTTTTGTTTGCTTATTATTATTTTTTAAATTTTTTACATTCTAGTTGTTGCCTTGTTCCATTCTGAACTCCTACAGTTACTCATCACATTCCCCCTTACCCCTGCCTCCAAGAGGAGTTCACCCCCAAGGGGCCTCAAGTCTATTGAGGGTTAGGTGTGTGTTGTTCTACTGAGGCCAGAGCAGGCAGTCCTCTGCTGTATAGGTGTAAAGGCCTCAGACCAGCCCCTGTATGCTGCCTGGTTGGTGACACAGTGTCTGAGTGATATCAGGGGACTGGGTTAGTTGAGACTGCTGGCCTTCCTATAGGGACACCCTCTTCCTCAGCTTCTTTCAGCCTTTCCCTTATTCAACTACAGGGGTCATTGGCTTCAGTGCAATGGTTGGATATGAGTATCTGCATCTGTCTCATTCAGCTTCTTGTTGGGCCTCTCAGAGGACTTCCATGCTAAGCTCTTGTCTGTAAGCACACCATAGCTTCTGTAATAATGTCATGCCTTGGGGCCTCCACTTGAGCTGGATCTCACTTTGGGCCTGTGGCTGGAACTTCTTTTCCTCAGGCTCTTCTCCATTTCCATCACTGCAGTTCTTTCAGACAGGAACAATTATGGGTCAGAGTTTTGACTGTGGGATGACAATACCATCCCTCACTTGATGTTCTGCTGGAAGTGGACTATACAAGCTCCCTCTCCCTGCTATAGGTCCCTCCCTTTGAGTCTCAAGAGTCTTTCACCTCCAAGGTATGTTCTATATGGTTGCCCTAACACCCAGCCCCCAAAGTTCCATTTATATTCATTCTGCTGGCCCTTAGGGCTTCTCTCCTGTCTCCTGCCCTATACCTGACTATGTTCTACCTTTACATTCTGCCTTCCCTCACCCACCCAGGTCCCTTCCTTGCTCTGGCTCCTGTGATTGTTTTCTTCTTCCTCTCAAGTGGGATTGAAACATTCTCACTTGGGTCCTCTGCTTGTTAACCTTTTTGAGATCTGTGGAATTATATCATGGGTATTATATACTCTTTTGGCTAATTTTCACTTATTATTAAGTACATACCTTGCATGACCTTTGGGATCTGAGTTACCTCACTCAGGACAAAATTTTCTAGTTCCATCTATTTGCCTGAAAAACTGATGATGTTCTCGTTCTTAATAGCTGAATAGTATTCCATTGAATAAATGAACCACATTTTCTATATCCATTCTTCTATTGTAGGACTTTTCCACAATGGGTTGTTTTCAAATTCTGGCTATCAAAAATAAGGCTGCTATCAACATAGTAGAACATGTGGTCCTGTGGTGTTAGAGCATCTTTTGAGACTAAGCCTAAGAGTGGTATAGCTGGGTCTTGAGGAATACCTATTTCCAATTTTCTGAGGAACTGCCAGATTGATTTACAAAATGGCTATACCGGTTTTATTTACTACCAACAATGGATGAGTGTGCCTCTTTCTCCACATCCTCAGCAACATGTTCTATCACCTAACTATTGTATTTTAGCCATTCTGATTTCTGTAAGGTGAAATTTCAGGCTCGTTTGATTTATATTTCCTGATGTCTAAGGACTTTGAACATTTCTTTAAGTGCTTCTAAGCCATTTGAGATTCTTCTGTTGTGAATTCTTGGTTTAGCTCTGTACCCAATTTTTGGATTGGCTTGTTCTTTTTCCCCCTTGGATATTAGCTTCTAGAGTTCTTTATGTATTTTGGACATTAACCTACTATCAGATGTGTGGTTAGTGAAGATTTTTCCCCACAGTCTGTAGATTGCTGATCTGTCCTATTGCTTATATCCTTAGCCTTACAGAAGCTTTGTAGTTTCATGAGGTCCCATTTAACACTTCTTGATCTTAGATGCTGGGCCATTGATGTTTTGTTTAGGACCACCCCCTCCCATGCAAATGAGTTTGAGGCTCTTTCCCAATTTCTCTTCTAATAGATGCAGTATATCTTGTTTTATGTTGAGGTCCTTGATCCACTTGTACTTGAGCTTTTTGCAAGGTGACAAATGTTGATCTATTTTTATTTTCCTGCCAGCAATTTCCCATTATACCAATAGCATTTATTGAAAATGCTTTCTTTTTCAACTGTATATGTTTTTACTTCTTTGCAAATATCAAGTGTCATAAGTGTGTTAGTTTATTTCTTGATCTTCAATTTTATTTCACTCATGGATATTGGTGCAAAAAATACACAATAACATTATAGCAAACTGAATCAAAGAACTTATCAATATTGTCATTCACTATGATCAAGTAGGCTTTATCCCAGGGATGCAAACTTGGTTCAATATATAAAAATCCATTAATGTAACCTACTATATGAACAAACTCAAAGAAAAAATTACATGATCATCTCATTAGATGATGAAAAAAGTATTTGACAAAATACAACATCCCTTCATGTTAAAAATATTGGAGAGATCAGGAATGTAAGTTCCATACCTAAACATAATAAAATCAATATGAAGCAAAATAACACCCAATATCTAATTAAATGGAGAGACTTGAAGCAATCCCACTAAAATCAGGGACAAGACAAGGCTGCCCACTCTCCCAGTATCTATTCATTATAGTACTGGAAGTTCTAGTTAGAGCAATAAAACAACAAAAGGAGATCAAGTAGATTCAAATTGGCAAAGAAGTCAAGGTATCACTATTTGAAGATGATATGTTAGTATATACACATAAACGACCCAAAAAATTCTAAGAGATCTTGTACAGTTCATAAGCAACTTCAGTCAAGTGGCTGAAATATGAAGTTAACACAAAGAAATCAGTGGCCTTCCTTTATACAAATGATAAAGGGTCTGCAGAATAAAATAGGGAAACAATAACCATCTCAATAGTCACAAGTAATATAAAATGTCTTGGTTTAACTCTAAACAAACAAGGGAAAGGTCTGTGTGACAAGAACTTCAAGTCTATGACAAACAAATGGAGCAAGACCTCAAAAAAAGGACAGATATCCCATGCTTATGGATTGATCGAATTAAGACAATAAAATGGCCATCTTACCAAAGCAATCTACAGATCTATTGCACTCTCCATCAAAACCCCAACACAATTCTTCAAAATATGGAAAGAGACATTTTCAATTTCATATGGAAAAACAAAAGCTCAGGAAAGCAAAAACAATTGTTAACAATAGAAGAACTTTGGGGGGAATTACTATGGTTGACCTCAAGCTATGCTACATAGCATTAGTGATAAAAATGGCATGGTATTGGTACAGAAACAGATAGGTCAATCAGTGGTACAGAATTGAAGATCCAGCAATTTTTGAGTTTTCACTAACCTATGTCTTCTTTTAATTTTAGGTAGGCATTTGCATTACAAGACTTTAGATTGTTTTGCCTTTTTATTATGTTCCTATTCCACTAGTTTTCATTGCTATTATTGTTATATTTTTAGATATTTTACATAAGTACAATTATTGAATGGTTTTACTCTATTATGTCCTTAGATTAAGAGCTTGCACTTTGGTACAAGTTGATAGTTTGATAACTGCTGTTCATATAGTTTAGAGGTCTTCCATCTCTGGTTGTTCTTTATTCCTATTTAAAAATTATCAAGACTTGATCAGTTACACTTCATTGAGTAATCATGATGTGATAGGGACATGGGTTAAATCCTAAGATGCTTCTTTTAGATGTCAATGGCCAATTGTCTTTACCTATTTTCTTTATGTTTATATTGATCAATTGCTAATTTATTTTGTTTGTCAACTTATATATCTCTAGAAGCCTTAGAGATGATTCAGAATTCCCCATTCCTATGACAAGAGTATAAGCTTGATGCCCAAATCCAGCCACCTGAGTACTATATGACCACTCTATTCCCATTAGAGTCTGTTGCCTACTATATAACTCTAGGAAACCAGAACCCAAATATCAAGCTTTATCCACATGCTTACAAAGGATAGTTCCCAATATCAAGAAAATATAACTGAAAAACATGTTATTAGCATGAGACCTATAAGTTTAATGGAGACTATAAATACAATGGAAAAAGTCTTCTTCTTTTACAATTTGTAAGAGTATCAGCATATATATATATTTGCATCCATGTACAGTCAAGTATAGAAAAATGTATGTGGTGATGTCCATTATTTGAGTATGCATTTATTGAGTTGTACACTTTTAAAGTTGACTTATTAACTCTCTGAATTTTTCAATTATTACAATGATCATTTACTTTTCAATAAAAAAGTAATACTTTCTAAAGCAAGGCTTCAAGTTCTGATTTGTCATGTTTATGTTTAACTGTTCAAACTAGGTTTTGTTAACTTTTTGAATTGGCTCTTTACTTCCTTACTTTCTATGTGGGAGGGGCAATACTGGCTATAAAATATTTTTCCATTAATTTGATTTGCAAATTTCTAGATTAAAAAAATCCTTAGTCTTTTTATGTTTTATTACAGAAAGTAGTCATAGCGCTTGTGAGTCATTTTTTTAAGTTGAAACATACTATCATTACAGTCAAGAACACTACTCAATACTCATCTTACCCAGGAGAAATCTTTTATCTTTATCCAATAACTGAAGTTGTTCTCTGCTTTTCATGGCTCTATGATCTTTTTAAAAGTATGAACAACTGGGGAGTAATCATGCTTCTCGGGAAACAAAGATAATTGTCAAGCTATTCTGCAAGTGCAAGGAGGTTTTATAGTGTAATTTTAAACACATTTCCTTTGTGTATAATTATAAATAAAGATGCTAGCTATGGGAGATCATCTCATGTTTCAAAGACAATAAAAGGAGAAATTCAAATATTTTCTTTAAATTTGTGTAAAATGATATCACATGAAGAGTTAAATTTTCATTGATTGATGCTGTGTAGATAGGATCTGAGATTTAAGAAGGGCATATTGTTTTGTTCTTGCTCGGATATTTGTTAATTTCTTCACACTGGTGCTTCTTAACGCTCTCTACAATGATATGTAAGCAAAATAAAATTAAACCAAATAACAGTGTCTGAGCACTGCATATGTAATAGTTCATGACAATGTTATTTTTGCATATTATTAGTTCTCTAAGAATTTTTTAGTATATGTTGATTTAATCTCCTCGACAACTCTTTCTAGATTCATCACCATTTTCCTACCCAATCAACTATGTAGTCTTTAAATATAAATATATAATATAAATATATTTATGTATATTTATAAATAAGTTTATAAATATATATTTGTGTATATTTTATTTATATTTATATATAAATTATATATGTATGGTATATTATATATTTAGATATTTATTACATAAGTATTATATATATATATGCCAATATCATATATGATACCTTGGATATGTGGCCATTCACTAAATGTGGATGACTTATGGAATGCACTAGCTTTCTTTCAGGAGCTCCTTGGCTAGACTGGGTGTCTGGATTAAGCTTGAGCAAGATTTGTTTATGCTTTCATAACTACTCTGAATTCACATGTATGGCTATCTTTCTGTGTCTGGGAAACAGTTTCTTTGTAGTCATCTGCCACTACTGGTAGTTATAATCCTTCTACTCCATCTTCACAATAATGTCAGACTCTAGGACTGTGTGGGTGAGACATATATGTTGTACATAGGGAGGATCGTTCTCTTCTTTTGTTCTCTTTAATGAACCCTGACTAGTTGGTCTCAGGAAGCTTCTCTCCTGAAAGTTGAGAGATACATACATCTAAGTCATTAGGAATAGGTTTGATAATACACCTACTTAGCAGAGTGGAAAATAATAGTAATAGATTATTTTTTAGGGCCTGTGACTTTTCTAGCATTTTTCCAATAGTGTTTCATAATGTGTGATTTATATGATTTAAACTACAATTATCAAGACTATACTTTGATTTAAACTACAATTATCTCTTTTGTAAATAAAATAAGGGGTAGGCACAAATTTAAGTAGTTTAAACAAGACAGCGAAGTGTAGATAACATATACACTTTTAGTCATCGTTACTTGACAAACCCTTACCACCTGTATGGTTATATTATATGCCCAAGCAATAGCTTTAGAGCCTACATTTTATTTAAAGTGAAGCATGTAAATGTTGATGGTAATAAAATTTCAGCTTTACTGTGGATGTGCTTTGTGCTCTGTATTTAGCCCCAAAGGTTCGGTTCTTTGATAATCACGTTCCTTTCATTTGATGGAAACTGATTATTTTATCACTTTATAATTTTGCAATGAAAACTCAGAAGTTTATCACTGTTTCTGAATACTATTCTAATAGAGTAATTCCTGGCACAGTGCACTCTTCGAAGGTAGGGAAACTCTCCCACAAATTCCCCTCAATGATCCACCTTTAAAATTTGATCTTAAATGAAGAAGGCCAATACTACATTGTGACAGTACAGTGGAATAAGTGAGGTTTGACCAAAAAAATTCAACTTCTAATGAATAAATTCAGGTACTTCCAGGCCTTGCAAGTTCATGGGTGGTGGTGAGGGTGAGCCATGGACTCTTTTGCTTTATTCACCATTGGCCTTGCCAATAGTAGGAAATAAGAGGAACTTACCATTGTATGTTTGATTCTCTTCTCTCACGTTCTTTCAATCCTGCTGACCTGTCTTCTTCTGCTGTCCCCATTCACTCCTCAGGTGTCCCCAGCCTCAGCATGTTTCCTGAGCAATTATTGAACAATGGGTGCAATGTGTTCTTCTAGTCATATAGTATTTTTCCTACTCTTGGCGGCAAATTTTCATGTTCCAGGGAGTAAAGTATTTAGTATCAGAAGCTTAAAATTGGCCTAAAAGACTTAACTTAGGATTGTCTCTTATGAAATCCTCACAGCTAAAATACACTCTCTGATAAGAATTTGATCTCAAAGATTTTTGCAAAATACAATTTCAGTCATGTTTTTTATTATTCCTGTCATTGATATCTGGTTTTATTTTCAGAGGCTTGTGGTATTGCAGAATATAAACTGCCATTCTTCTTTGTATATTTTATGAAGCTATTTACAATTTAATGAGTACTTTTGGTTAACGGATCAATTGTTTATATTAAAGTGGAATCAAATTGTCTTTATTTGCTTATATGTAGGTTAAACAGTTCTCTAACTACAGTAGTGAGGTGTATATTTGGGTACATGGCTCTTGATAAAAGAAAACAGTGCTTTATTTGAGAATAGAAGTTTCATGTTCCCCAAGGATCTCTTCAGTAGGTAAGTAGTATTGTGACCAACTAAGCTTATGTTTTGTGAAAACAGTTGCTTGAATATTCTATTGTCAGGATGAAGGTTTACATTCTTCATGTTTATTATTGTTGTCACGCAAAATTCAACATGACTAAAGGCAACTTAAGTTTATTTGAACTTGCAGCTCTAGAATCAGAATCTATAATAGTGTGGCAGGCATGGGAATAGTAGCTGGAAGCTGAGATATCGCATACTCAACTACAAACACAAAGCATGCAAGAGAAGTAGCAATGATTTTCTTCTCAAATCCAGCCCTTGGTGAGGTACATCTTCTAGCAAGTCTACACCACCTTCCAGACATTGATGCCAAGAGTTCAAGCACCCAAGCCCATAGGGACAATCACCATTTATACAACTAATCTAGAATGAAGGAAGTTTACTATAGGCTTAGAGTTTTTTTAACCTACTTTTAATACGTGTTCGGAAATGCTTCAACCCTCCTTCTAGCCCACCATACAAAGGTAGGGGAGAAAGGATGGTAAATAGGAAAAGGGAATGTAGACCTGTTTAGAAGTAGTTGTTTGGGAGCAATTAGAATCTCCATTCATCAGGATAACAGTAGTCCAATTACGTAGTGTCATGACAGCAAACACTAATCAGCAGAAGTGGCACTATTCACAAAAAAACACCAGGCCTTTGGACTTGGCAGCAGGCAGTGGGAGTGACCTGGATCAGTGGAAAAACAAGAGAAGTTTTCTGCCATGCTTCTCTTAAAGAAGTAAAAATAAGTGAAGAGGGGGCCATGAGAAAGCTAGCTATGCAAGCACACTATACTTTGAATCCTAATTATACTTTCTCCAAATATTACCTCAGCAAAACAACAGATGAATTGGCCTCACCATGAGAGTCTATATCAGCAAAACACCATGTCTGTACCACCTGACATATCCAGAAACTTCCACTTCAGTTTACATCATGTATTTCTTCATTGCATGTGAGATATATATATATATATCACCATATATATTATATAAATATATGTATATAATTATATTATACATACACATATGTGTGTAATATATATACATATATATACATATATATGCGCACACACACACACACACACACACGCACACACGCACGCACGCGCGCATAATTAAATCAACATTGCCATCCTGTCTTAGGGTTTTACTGCTTTGAACAGACAATGACCAAGGCAAGTATTGTAAAGGACATATATTTGAGGCTGGCTTAGAGGTTCAGAGATTCAGTCCAGTATCATCAAGGCAATAACATGGCAGCATCCAGGCAGGCATGGTACAGGAGGAGCTGAGAGTTCTACATCTTTATCTCAAGGCTGCTAGCAGAATACTGACTTCCCAGCAGCTAGAATGAGGGTCTTAAAGCCCACACTCACTGCAACATACCTATTCTAACAAGGCTACACTTCCAAATAGTGTCACTTCCAAGCATATTCAAACCATGACATTTGACTCCGCAGCCCCTATAGGCTTGTTCAAACATATAAGTCTAAGGGGGTCATACCTAAATATAGCATAATAAAAATAAATTTATTCCAACTTTAAAGTCCAAAGTTCAAGGTCTCTTCTAAAATTCATCCAATTACATATTTATAATCTCCAAAGAAATACAGGAAACCAGCTGGGCAACCTCCAAACCCTGAATCTCCATGTCTGATGTCAAAGAGGTCTTCAGTTCTCCAACATCTTTGTTGACTGAAATAAGGATCTTTGTCCTGGGCTGTTTCCATTCCTTGTTAGCAGCTTTCCTCATGAGAGATCCTATGGCTATGGCATCTCAAAAATCTTGGGGCCGCCCAGGCAACTTCAGTGTTACAGCTTCTGGTTTTAATCTCTAGAATCCACACATGATCTTCTGGGCTTCCACAAAGAGCTAGCATCTCCTCTCTAGCCCTGCCCTCTGTAACACACTACGCTAAGGGTGATCCACTCCACTGGTGCTGCTGTTTTGGTGATCTTTCCGTGCCACTGGCATTTCCAATTCACAGGGTTCCTCCACGGCAACTAGTTTTCACCAATAGTCTCTCATAGGCTCTCTTCATAGTGCCAAGCCTTAAACCTTTTGCATGACACCTTAGTCCTGGGTTGTCCACTGCAAATGAGGCTGGATCTTCACCATGGCCTTCCATGGCCTCTCACAGTGCCAAGTTTCAGCTGCTCTTCATGATGCCTTCACACCTTCGTAACAGTATCACCTGGGTGACTCTTACATTACCAAGTACAGCTGCAGCCTGAGAGACGACCTTAGTCATATCTGGAACACAAGATCTTTGTTTTCAGAAAACACTTCCCAGAATATTTTACCTCAGTGGTGCTTGTCTCTTCTTAATCACTGCTAATTCCTTAGCTCCAGCTAGCCAGCATCAATTGTCCCAGTAGTCCTTTCTATTCTGGACTCTAAAGCCAGAGCCACGTGGGTGAAGCTGCCCACTTCAGCTGCTTTTAGGAGCTGGAAAATGGCCCTTGTCCTATTACATTATCACAGCTTTCTTTCTTCCAACTACTTCACTGCCTAAGTTTGGCTGTCCTGGATCTTGCTTTGTAGATTGATCTTGAACTCAGAGATCTGCACATCTGTCTCCTGGGATTAAAGATGTGTATCCACACCTGGATCTAAACTTAGCTGGGTCAGATCTTGCCCCAAAGTTCCTTAATCTGTTATCTTCTAGAATATAGAACTGAGCTCCATTTCACTTTCTTGTGCCTCTTTAATACTTGACCATATACTTATATTTTTCCTTTCTAAGCTTTCTACACTTGTTCAAAACACTCTTCATGAGACTTAACCAGAGAACGAATCTCTGCTGGGCCTTTTTGAGACTACCTTTATCAATGCAATTAATATAAATCTCTTTACTTTAGACTCAGGTAGACTCTTCAGACAAGAGCAAAATGCAGCCACATTCTTAACCAAAATACTACAAAACAGTCTCTAGTTCACATTCTGGAACTCTTCTTCACTGAAACTTCCTGAGCCATGTCTGCACAGTTCAAATCATACTCAAAATCAAAGTCTTCCAAATTCTTACTATGATAGCCAATTAAGCTGAACTTAAATCTTTCTGCTGCTTTTCAAATTCCAAAAATCCACATTCCCCCAAACAAAAGCATGATCACAGCAATACCCCACTCCTGATACCAACTTCTGTCTTAAAATTTTACTGCTGGGAAGAGACATCATGACCAAGGCAAGTCTTATGAAGGACATTTAATTGTGGCTGGCTTACAAGTTCAGAGATTCAGTCCAGTATCATCGAGGCAAGAACATGGCCGCATCCAGGCAGGCATGGTACAGGAGGAGGTGAGAGTTTTACATCTTCATCTGAAGGCTTCTAGAAGAATACTGATTTCCAGGCAGTTAGGATGAAAGCCTTAAAGCCCATGCTCACAGTGACACACTGAGTCACACAAAGCCACCCTTACAAATAGTGCCACTCCATGGACAAAGCATATTCAAACTATGACACAAGACTTCATTTCAAGGTAGGTTATCACATGATCAGAAACCCATCACACAAAGGCTAATACCTGAGGCATTACATCAACATTGGTCCAAATTTTCATTTCTCATTTATTTGCATAGGCAACTGATTATGTTTGTTGGAATATTAAATTTATCTGGAGATCACCCAGGCACCATCCTAACTGGTATTTTGGAGAAAGGCTGGGTCATTGTATCCTTTGTAATTTTAAATTCTTCCTTAAAACAAAAAGAGATAATTTTGAGGTTATTACTTTGTTAAAACAGAAACCAAATCAAACCTACCATACAAACAAAGTAAAACTATATTTTTTTTTTGGTAAATAACAAGATCACATGAGGAAGTATTACAGCATGATCAAGGAATACAATCACTGATCCTTTTGAAAAATTACTTTGTATGTTTCCACGGCAATATGAAAGTTTGGGGCCTCTGAAAGATTAATTTAGGTCTTCAGTAGTGGCTCAATAAATTATGCATTTATTGTATTAGGAGATATTTCTGTGATGATTTCATACCGAGAAACACTTCTTATTAGTAGTATGTGAATGAGAAAGCAGTTAGTTTTAAGAAATGGTTCATGGTATATTTCTAGTGTCTATGAAGTCATGTGAACTGACAACATAGAGCAAAGCCCTTCAAATTTGTTTTATTAGGACCACAAATAGGATGGTTGCATCACTGACAAATAATGCCATCTCTATTATACTCCAATAGTTCTCTTCCTAAATTAAATTCTTCTGTTGCTGAATTCATCCTCAGACTGCTCTCTCCATTGTCCAAAAGGGCATGTTGGTGGAGACCTGGCTTGTTCCTCCTATACATACCTGAACAACAGTAGAGTTGTACCTTAAATATAGATGCATATATATGGTTAGTGCCCCTTATCATTGTGAGAAAAAAACCTATTGAATCACATAAGAGGAGCAATTCTGAGCATATTAACCAAGTTATCATCTTGGTTGTGTCTGGACTGAGATGGGAATGTAAGTAGCTTCCTTCCTTGTCTGGAATCACACCCTAAAAAGCAGATAAAGGGAGAGCCCAACTTCTGAATTCATTGCTATGTACTTTTTAATAGTGGTTGTACTGGCTGCTTTCATGTGTCAACTTGGCACAAGCTGATGTAAGTTACCACAGTGAATGGAGCCTCCCTTGAGAAAATGCCTCCATGAGATCCAGCTTTAAGGCATTTTCTCAATTAGTGATCAAGGGAGGAGGGTTCCTTGCAGTTGGTACCATCCCTGAGCTGGTGGTCTTGGGTTTTATAAGAAGCAGGCTGAGCGAGCCAGGGGAAGCAAGCCAGTAAGTAACGTCCCTCCATGGCCTCTGCGTCAGCTCCTGCTTCCTGACCTGCTTAAGTCCCAGTTCTGATTTTTTTTGGTGATGAATAGCAATGTGGAAGTGTAATCTCAGTGGAAGGGTAAGCTGAATAAACCCTTTCCTCCCCAAATTGCTTTTTTGTCATGATCTTTGTGCAGGAATAAAAACACTGACTGAGTCAGTGGTTGTCATGTGATCAGGTGCCTCATCATCTTGCCGCCTTGATTTCTTCCCCAAGATGGATTGTGGATAATACACCTGAGATGGAAGCCAGAATGAATTCTTTATCCTTTGTTAGGACATCATAACAAAGCAACAGGAAAATACACTAAAGCAATATATTCACAAACTTTTCTATATTGTAACATAGTTTTAAATAATACCAGAAGAATTCAATTACAGCATGGTCTAAGTTCCCCATCACACATCTCTTGGACATTCATGTTAATTTAGATCATATTTCTGATCCTTTCCTTTTCTTCTTTGATAAAATCTGAGCTGTGAAAAAAATAAGTAACTGTCTACATAGTTTAGAGAAAAAATATTTCATTTTTCTTACTTGTCAGTCATCTTAACTCTATTTTCTTATTTATAAATGTGTGTAAATAAAAAACAACACAAATTTATACTTTAACCATATTTAATTTTTATTGGTTTAATGCACACTAACAGTAATTTTTAACCTTTATTACAATTCATTTCTCAGACTTTAAGCAGTGACTCTGTTTTCTCCTTTTTTTTGTACCTCTGCTAAACTTTAAAAGATGTTGAGTATTCTTCATAATTAATATAATGGAAACCAAATATTTGTGTCTGACTTCTCTCAATCTAATGTTATTGTTGTTAGTATTAGAATGGTACCATTTTAAAAGTTTAATCCCACTGAAGCTCTCATCCATCCATCCATAATTTATTAGTCCTTTATTCACTGATGGGCAATTACCCAGACTCCCATTTTAACTCAAAGAATGATGTCTTCAAGAACATTAGTGTGTATGTGTCTGAGGCACTTGCCCTCTCTTTTTTCCTCTTTCTTAATACATATACCTATAATCCACTATAATGTTATTTGTATGTATGAGTGAAAACTGATTGCAGTGGTCTTTCCTGGCAAGGGCTGCCTCTCCACTTCCAGCTTCCTTCTTCACGTGGGGTTGAACGTTCATTGGCTTTTTCTCTTCCATTTCCTATGTCCATTGGTTTCTTGCTGGCTTCCCTCACATTTGGGCAGTCATGCTGGTGTGACATTGTGGTGTTAGCTTCTGATATTGCATTTTCAGTAACAAATGAACTATGTTCCCTATTGGTTGTGTATTTTCACATTTCTGTCTATGGTGTACAGAAGTACAAAATCCTCTATGTTATAGGCAAATGCCTTGTATTGTCTGGATTAATTTTTTGTGCTATAATTACTCCTTATTTTCAGCATGAAATGGTAACTTACTGTGGCTTTTCTTTCTATTTCTCAAATAGATAACATGCAAAGAGAATGCTGCATAATCACAAGGGTGCTATCTTTTATTTCTTCATTCATGGTTTACCACCCGCCCCTCATTACTTTATCCCCTTCCTATTTCTTTCTTCTTCCCTGCATTTAAATAATTTCTTCCTCTCCCTTTTCTTTATTTTCCTTTTCTCTTGCCTTTTTGAAGGATACAAAAAGATAAGGAATAGTGCTACTTACCCAGCACTTTGTTCTTATCGTAGTCAATGCACTCTCTGAAGTTGTGTGCCTCCTAGGTGAGGATTATTGTTCAGAGATTCCTCTCTTTGATTCTGAGTTTAATCTCTTAACAATTTTTCACATGTGGTTAAAAGAGAAATCTTTATTATTTGCTTAAATGGATCTCATAACAAGCTGCTATGTTACAGGATTTTTTTTAGATAGTGATACCTTTAAGCAAAAAGTGTAAGAAGTTATCTTTATTTCTTTTATTATTCTTTAATCATTTTTACAATTCAGTCGTTATCGCTCCTCCTGGTTTGCTCTTTGACAGTTCCTGTGCCATACATCCTAGCCTGTCTCCCAGAGGAATTCCCCAACCCCTACCCCCACCCCCACCCGAATCAGACCCACCTACTCCTTGAGGCGTCAAGTATCTCCAGGCCTAGGTGATTCTTCTCTCACTGGAGCCGGATCAGGCAGTCCTCTGGTGTATATGGTGGTGGTGGGGTCATATCAGTGGTGTACGCTGCCTGGTGGGTTGCTCAGTGTCTGAGGGATCTCATGGGTCCAGGAGAGTTCAGACTGCTGGTCTTCCTATGGGCTCACTCTCCTCCTCCTCCTCATCTTCTAGCTTTTCCCTGATTCAACCACAGGAGTTCCCAGCTTCTGTCCATTGGTTAGGCATAAGTATCTGCATCTGACACTTTCAGTTGCTTGTTGAGCCTCTCAGAGGGCAGCCATGCTGCAAGAACACCTATCATTAGTAACAGGATCAGAGTTTGGAGCCTCCCCTTAAGATGGGTGCCAAGTTGGACTGGTCACTGGACCTCCTTTCCCTCAGTCTTTTCTCTATTTTGCCCCTGCAGTTCTTTTAGACAGGAACAATTCTGGGTCTACTTGATGCCCTGTCTTTTTGTTGGAGGTGGACTCTACAAATTCTCTCTCCCCACTTTAGGGCATTTCATCTAAGTTCCCTCCATTTTACTCCCAAGAGTCTCTCATCTCCCAGGTCTTTGGTACATGCTAGAAGGGCCCTGCAACTCTTACCTCCCAAGGTTGCTGTTTCCACTCTTTTAAATGACTCATGCTCTACAATCAAGAATGGAAGTATGGGACCTCATGAAATTGAAAAGCTTCTGTACAGCAAAGGGCATAGTTAGTAGGATAAATTGGCAACCTATAGATTGGGAAAAATATCATCAACAAACTCCTATATGTCAGAGGGCTAATATCCAAAATATATAAAGAACTCAAGAAGCTTACCACCAAAAAAACCAAACAACCTTATCAAAACATGGAGTATAGGACTAAACAGAGAATTCACAACAGAGGAATCTCTAATGGCTGGGAAGCACTTAAAGCAATGTTCAAAGTCCATATTGATCAGGGAAATGCAAATCAATATGACGCTGAGAATCTACCTTACGCCAGTCAGAATGGCTAAGATCAAAACTTCAGGTGACAATACATGTTGAATAGGATGTGGAGAAAGAGGAACACTCCTCCATACTTGGTGGGACTGCAAACTGGTACAACCATTCTGGAAATAATCTGGAGGTTCCTCAGTCAATTAGAAATAGATCCACCTGAAGATCCAGCTATAGTATTCTTGGGCATATAACCAAAAGATGTCCTACAGAGTTATATGTCCCACTATGTTCATAGGGGCCTTATTTGTGATAGCCAGAAGCTGGAAACAACCCAGATGTCCAAGAATGGAAGCATGGATAAAAGTAATGTGGTTCATTTACACAATAATGAACTCAATAGCTGAATAATACTTATCTATTAAGAATAAAGACATCCTAGGTTTTAAGGCAAATAAATGAAGCTAGAAAATGTCATTCTGAGTGAGGTAATTCAGTCCCAAAATGACATTGCATGGTATGTACTCAATAATAGGTGGATATTAGCCAATAAAGCACAGAATACCTAGGATACAATCCACACAACTCACAAAGGTTAACAAGCCATAGGACTCAAGTGAGGATGACACAATCCCACTTGGGAGGGAGAAGAAAGCAGTCACAGTGGCGAGTGAGCAGAAGGAGGAAGGAATTCTAGTGGAAGAGGGGACAGGGAGGGGAAAAGGGGAACATGATTAAATATGTGGGGTGGAAGAAACATGATTGAAACCCTGAGGGCCAGCAGAAAATCTAGAACCAGGAGTTATCTTTTATATGGATTTTAGGAATGAAAATAAATGCATCACTTCTTTCTTATTTTCAACTTTCTCAGTTATACATTTTGAGTTATGGGCATCTTGGATTTTGTTTGTTTGCTTAACTAGTTGTTCTGGTGGGAACCTGTAATTCCAGCACAAAGAAAAATAAGACAGAATTATCATTGTAAGTTCAACACATTATATAATAAGTGCTACACATCTCAACACAAGGTTTTCTGGGCCTCCTGCTAAATTTTCTCTCAAAATTCACAACATACAAGAGAGCAGTTTGGGGGTTTTGTTTTTTAAACCCTGGGCTGTATTGTTGCTAGTATTCCATCAGAATTTCTTTTTAATTTTTTTTTTAATTTTTTTTTCCTGGTGTTGGGGACCAGAATTTCTTTTTAAATTGCTATTTACCTCAGTTATTTCCTAATGTCAATGGCTGTACCATCACTCTGCTTTTATTTCCTTTCATTTTATGACTTGCATCAAGAAACCTTTTGTAGTATTGCTTTTGCCCCTGAGTGTTGACATGTAAAAAAGGTCATATCTGAGAGGTGATTAGGCTGCTGTTACTGAAGATCCCGGCTTTAGTGGGGCTTTGGGCCAGCTCTACTCCCTTCATTCTCTACTTCTACCTTTGCCAAGATGCCAAGAGCTTGGCATATTGCTGGAGGGCTCCCCGCCATTCTCACAGATGGGCTCAGATAATGGGGTTAGGCAATAATGTGTCAGAATCAAATGAAGTCATTAGAAATTATTGCCAACAGATGTTCATGAATTTCTCTAAAATGAATGGACTTGCCCATGTGGGTTGCTGAAAATGTCATGGGTCAATGTGCAGAAGTTTTTCAGAAAAACGATATGCTTTAGACATTTCCAATATGAATGTTCCATAATAAAAATAACTTGGGATGTTGAAATTACAATAAAAATATTCGTTGTGGATATTTCTGATACTTTTCATTGAAAATGTACTTCAATTGCTTCTCCTTGTTAAACATTAATTTCCAACAAATAATGTTATTCATTTACTAATATATGCTGACACCTATTTAATATCAACTCTGAATTGCATCTATCACGAATAACTGATAGTCATTGCTGAAAGTAATCCACATAATTTACAGTAAATAGTGGCATTTCAAATGATTGTACTATTGAGTGTTTGAAAGCTGAAAATTTCAGAAACGCATGCGTGATGGTGCTACTACATGTCTGACAAAATGCATGTCCAATGAAATGCATACGTTATGGTGGTAGTACATGTCTGAGGTGGTAGGACTTTGTTTTCATGCCCTCTTATTTGTGTATTTACAAATGGAGAGACTATCACAATTTGGAGGAACTGAAGATGGTGCTTTCTTTGGAATTTGTAAATACTATATATAATATATATACTCTTTTTCTTCTAAGGATCTAAAATCAAATGCTAAAAATAGGTTATCAGGGAAGGATAAATGTGAAACTTACTGTGAAAGTACATGAATGTTAAGTATATACAAAGTATTTCCCATTTTTTAGGAGATGAAATGACATGTAATCAGGTAAACGGCCTCGGTTTACCAAGACTAATCCCAACACTCAGGTCACTCTCAGATATCTGTTCAGTACTGTGCTCTCTTAATCCATAATGTTGAATTCTACACTTAAATTTACTATATAGGTAGCAAACATTTCCTTTTTCATGTTTTTCTTGTATGTTAAATTCCACACCAAATGTGCCATTCTAATGTATCTGAGGGAGAAATTCAAAGAAAGACACGGGAAATGGAATCTATGTCTGTGACTTATGAAATTCCCTTGACATCTCAGGTATTTTCATATATCCTGAAGACAATTAATATCACATGTGACTGCTTTATAGCAAAGGGAATATAGACAGAAATAAAATGACAATAAAACTTAGCTGCTTGTGAAAATGGATCCCCATTCCTGGCACAAAAGGATACAGGTGTTTAATAGGCCATGGTGAGCCATTATGTGGTCATAACAGAAAATTGCTGGAGAGAACCGAAAGATATTACTCTCCAGCTTCACATGTATGCTTTATCAAGAGGGAGTCAGACAAAAATATTCAACAAAAATTAGAGACACTTTCTTTACAAGGTACCAAAGCAGAAGATGAAAACCTCTTGAGGCCTCGACCCTACACGATGACCTACAGGGAATAGAAAGGCAGAGAAGAAAAAATAAACTTCCCAAGGGAGGACAATACCAATTGATTATCCAATACCAAATGGTCAGGCCTGAAAATATACATATTACTAGCATTAACAGGCTTATCAAGTTGTTTCTATGTATTTAGGATTATTTGTATACATACATATACATGTGTGCATCTAGCAACAACTAATGGAAAAAAAAATAGGCCCTGAATTTGAAAAACATTAAAGATGGGCGGGTTGGGAGAGTTTAAAGGAAGGAAAGGGAAGAGGGAAATGATTAACTTATAGGATTACCTTAAAAATAAAGGAAAGAACTTAAAGATATAAATCCTGTGGTTAAAAAGACAACAGTAACCAAAAGAAAAAAAAACTAGAAATAATACAGTTTTGGGTATATTTTAATTTGGAAAATTTTCAATTAAATACATATATAATCTTAAACATTCCTATTTCAAGTTTTGATTCTATACTATCTATATGCAAGAAATGAAACTACTATAAGTATATACTACATACTAGCTAAAGATTAAATGACATTTTGAGTGTGGGCACTGACTGACTGACAAACACAGTTGTGTGACACAACAACTAATATCTAGTGTGAGATTATTACACTTTTTATCTATCAATATGGTTGGCACTGCTGACTTCACAATTCCAACAATTAAACTGACTTTAATCTTTCATTATATTTTGTTCAATCTTGCCTAAATATAATCCCATGTGAGATATGTTAATATTTGCTGTATGTAGCTTTAAGGAATACATATATTTAATATATATATATGCTGGTTTATAAATATAAAAATCATTTTTATTTTTAAAAATATTTTTTAGTAGAAACAGGATTAAATAATTGCCTCTCTTCTCCTCCCCCAGGTACACTCCCTCAAATCTCTCCTGTTATTCTCCTCATGTTTCAATTTGATTATAATCACATATCAATATATGTATGCATATGCATAATTATGACCATAAACTGACGAGTCCATTTCTGCTGTTTGTGAGTATATAGTTTCGGGGCTGACCGTTGGACACTGAACATCCTGTAAGGGGCTGAATTCTGAAAAGAGAGTTCTGAGTTCTGAGTAGTATATATCACTATTAGTAGACCTAATTTTCAAATCGTGTTTACTGTTCTTGGACTCAAGCAGGTGAATGTCCCTGGTTCAGAGGCCTTTGTCTTCCTTTTCCTCCTTTGATTCTCATCTTTCAAAACACTCCGGGCCTCTCTTGTTGTTCTGTGCTTAGATTCCATGCTAGCCCACATCTGTGATTGCCACGGTAACCAGACCAACTCCCCGCATACTTTCAGAAGGTTTCCTTGATTTGGGAATTTTTTAAGAACTGAATATAGAAGTCATCAGCTCTGCTTTCCCCTGTGAGAGTACTAAATGTCAATAGCTTGGGGAAGATGACAAAGGAGAAAGAAAAAAAAACATCTTTCTAGCACCATAAAATGAATAAATAAAAAGCAAAAACATAGAGACTTGTTTTATGTAATCTGCTTTGCAATTCAGTGCAGTGCAAGGCTTTGTTCTGTCAAAAGGAATTTGAAAATGGAGCTAATACAGTGCAATGTGTGCTGTCTAAGTACAGATTAAACTTGAGTACACTTTATTCCTAGCTGCAAAAAAGTACTTGAATACAAATTCCTTTTGACTGTGTCCAAACCAAGTGATTTGAGGCAGTCCAATCATCCCCCATAGAACCTTGACTTTCTCGTGTGTGACGAGTCAGGGTAACTCTCCCTGATCAGGCAGAAGAGACCGTGAGGAAGGCCAAAGAGTCTTTGGACTGCAATCAGAGCTAGGGAAGGTGTGCACCACCTCGTTTCAGACATCATCTTAGATCACTACTCATCCCATACATCAGCTTATTTAACCCTTAACAATAGCTAGTCGATGCACTTAATACGCACATTTAAGAACGGATAAGTGAAGGCTCAAATACTTTAAACATAGAGAAGAAATTGGGAACTTAGCAAGTCCGGTGGAGATGTGTTGAGAGCTCTAGGCCAGAGTCTGCTGAGTCTGACTGACTGAGAGGAGAACACCCAGCTAATGCCATGTGGCCCGACCGTGCTGGCACTAGTATGAGAGGGTGTTCCTTTTTAAATATTTCCTACAACAGACCTACTTTGTAAAAAGAAAAAGATTTCACGTCAGTTTTGCATAACCCCAAAAGATCTTTGCTTTTCACCATAAGATATGGATCATTCAATACAAAAGCCACTCACCATAGTTACAGTATCCACTGAACTGCTCGACTTCGGAAAGCAAAATCAACACACTCCTCAAACTGGAACCTTTAACGCACCTGATTCAAAAACACGTCAGAATCTATATATGACTATACTATGAGACGTTTACTGCCAAAAGTCTCTTGGTGAAGGCCGAGAAATGGAAAGAGTGCATTGATGAAGGTGTGAAGTATTTCCCAGTGGCCAAGACCTCCCATTACTTTGCTTCTTAACTATCAGAACCCCTGGAAAACTGCTTATCACCATTTTCAGAGGTACGGTGACATCAGGGTCAAAGAGAAGAAAGCTATGCTACATGAAATAGCTAATGAGAAAGGAATGTCCTGCCATGCCCAAGGCTGGAGAGTCTAGTGCAGCCTAGTTACTCCAGCTGACAAATCTAGAGCACGACGTTTAGGAAAGACTTAGCAACCTACAGAAAGGGATTATCCCAAAGAAAAAGGCAACAACTGATGACGATCTGCATCGAATAAATAAGTAGATACAGGGAAACATGCAGAGGTGAAAACTAGTGATGTGTCAAATCAGGGAAGCCAGACAGTCTATCCTTAAGGCTTTGGATCACAAAGATCGGGTCCTGAAGCTCCTCAACAGGAACGAGACTGTTAAGAAAGTGTGAAGATTGAAGCGAACCGGGAAGGTGTAGACTTGGAAGAATCAGGACCTGGAAACAGAATTTATGAATGATGATGCGGGAGGGGGGGGGGTGGGGTAGCGGGCTTTGCTGCTTTAACAATGGAACATTGAAATGGCCGACACTTTCCTTCATACACTTGAGGAAGCAGATCTGCTGACACAGAAGGACCAGAACTGGACTGACTGCTGAGTCTTCCTTCCTCCAGGCACGTGTCTATTACGCCTCAGTTTTCAGGGACTCTAGATACTCGGTGACACAGATGGCCAGCTGAATTTTCAGCCTTTTAGTCCATAGACTATTTATCTAGTGGATTCCTGCAGGGCCTGAGCTGATCCTGAACTGAAAGTATGTACCTGGACAATTTGTCCTCTCTAGACTAAACATAATATCTCTTTTTACCCCAGTCAGTTCTTCTGTTTTACTGTGCAAAGCCCAAATCAGCCTACTGAAGTGCTACAGCAGCACCCAGAGAGCTACTACCTCTCACACAAAAGGATTCCCGCAATCAGTTCTTGTCATTCATTTCAAAAGAACCATTTCCAAGTGATATTGTTACATTGTCTGCCCTGCCTGTGTCAGAGCTGGATTCCTGTGGAGGTTGAGAGCAGACAACCCTAAACTGCTCTGGAATCCTGTCCTGGAGAACATTTTCAGTTATCTGTACTTCCTCACTGGGGTGATTCTGTTAATCATGTATACCACGCATTTCCAAACGTTAATAAAGGACTAGAAGAGGTTAAAAAAAAAGACTATACTATCTACTACCTGCAGCCATCAAACTGTCCTCAGTATTTGATTGGAGAATAGTTTTGCATTTAGCGGTTATTTGATATTATTTTAAATATATATGTAGATATACATATATATATGTATATCTACATATATGTGTGTGTATGTATGTATGTTTATATATCCTACATTATTCTTGCAATATGAAATATTCTGATGTCCGTGAGAGTTGCTTGTTGAATATCATCCTATGCACGTTTCACTTAGAAATGTTGTAAGTACCAACTGCATAGAAAGCACCGCTTATCATGTTACAGGCATAACAGTGAACAGAATATATAAGGAAAAATACTTTCTGTTACATTATAATCTATGAAAGAGATAGGCTCAGAAAATGAAAGTTTAGTGTTCTTTAGGAGGGCAGGTTCTGTAAACGACATCAAAGACAACAAAACACGGTTATGGGTAAGAAGAAAAGTATGATTTGAGAGCCCTTTCTCTTTCTGATGTTGAGATGCACGGTCATTTTCATCAAAGATGGAATACACTAAACAAATAAGTGTAGCAAATAACTATACCATAGTGACAGCTCCAGGACAGAACAGCACAGCCAGTAATAATGGGAACATGTTTATACTAGGCCATCAAAGGTCACTGCAGTAAGAAAAGGATAAAAAAGATTGGTACAAGTCAGAGTTTACAACAAGAGTCATCCAGAGACTCAGAGAGTTCTGGGCAGAGATATAGAGTGACATTTTAATTCCACATACGTTTCTTAATATCTGTTTTACTGCTGTGTCTATAGTAGAAATACTTACTTTGGTTCACTTTCTCCAAACATCCCAGGTCGCCTATGATATCAATTCTGTTGTTGTTGTTTCTGTTTTTTCCTTGTTCTTTATTGTTTCTGCACCTGTAGAAATACAGAATATCATGTCAGGAGGACTTAGCAAGACAAAGCTGATCGCTTCAGGGGAGCCATCTTTTGCCCTCTGTGCAAGTGCACTTAAGGAGGTGTTCAACTACTGAACCATTAGGGTTATAAAACCATGCGATTTGTTGCTGTTGTTGCTCTTGTTGTTGAGGTCCACAGCCATGAGAGCTGGGAGGACTGTTGGTTGCTTCCCTTTTGGAAAGCTTGTATGGTGACTTTTGGTATCATAAGAGCTAGTCTATGCATGGACTGACCCAGGGCTCCAACTGCATATGTAGCAGAGAATAGCCATGTTAGGGCACCAGTGGAAGGGGAAGCCCTTGGTCCTGCCAAGGTTGGACCCCCAGTGCAGGGGGATATGGGGGGCAATAAATGGGGAAATATAGAGGGAGGGAATGGAATTGGGGCTTATGGACAGGAAACCGGGAAGGGGAATAACGTTTGAAATGTAAGTAAAGAAATATATCTAATAAAAAATACAATAAAAAAAGAGCTAGTCCTCAGGGATCATTTACTCAGGTCAATTGCTGCTCAGAAGTCTCTGGGCCTTGTGACTGAAGTGCATCGTGTCGTCAGAGACAAGCACTAACTTTCTATGTCTGCTCGGTAACCAGGCACTATTAATAGCTTGTAATATTTTAGGAGTCTCGTGTACAATCACAACTAACAACTGAGAAGAGAGGAGCTCATTTCTTGTGTTGGGATATTTACTAGTCTTTGGCTCTTGGAAGTTGAATTGTTATCCCAGTTGAGAAAATACACAGACTAGAATTTCTCATGATCACGTTTGGTGTAACTATCACTAAAATGCCCAAAGCTAGCAGAGGCCACGGGTCTTTGAGGAGAACTTATAACCACCACTTTAGTAAAACAACAGTCCCTGATCTTAATATGAATATTTGTTATTATATAAACAGATGGGTGATGTCCTCATCTATGTTTAAAGAAACTTCTCTTTGCAACAGATGGAGACAATCAAACCACATCCAACCAAATTGCAGAATTTGGAAGCCCAGTCCCAAAAGATACATCTGTAATATGTCTAAAATACAGATATAATCCTTCATTTAAGAGTTAGAGGCCATTGTTGGGGAGGGAATGATCCAGAGGATCAGGACTTTTATTGTGAGGCTGTTTCCTAATAATGTCAGAAGGTACACTGGTAAAAATCTCACCAGAGTAATTTCCTACAGAAGTTCAACAAGGATAACATTCCAAAGCGCACAGGAGAAATACCACACAGTCTCAACCCTCAACAAAGAAATACAGGTAACTGAGAAATGTTGAGAGTGGGAGAAATGGTCTTCTCCAGGGTTTAATACCAGTTGGTTATGAAATACCAAATGGTCAACCATGAAAACATAAATACAAGTAACATTATACAGATCAAGCAGTTTTATTTATGAAAAACTGTATATAGATGTATGTATGTAGCAACATTAATGGGGAAAGAAGCCATGAATTTGAAAGAGAATAAAAAGGGTATTAAAAGAAATTGTTGTATAATATTTACTTATACAGTTGAGACATGATAAGAGATTTTTATGCTAAATTAATATTTTTCTTTTATATATATTTTATAGATAAGTATTACATGACGTTGTAATACAATAAGATGTTCATCCTAATGACAACATCCATAAACTAAAAACCAATTAATAAAGGTTTAAATAACCATTTCTACATGGTAATAAAATAAAAAAAGAGTTTGGTGGCTGTAGAGGGATGATGTAATTATATTGACCATCCATGAAATAATTTCAAAATGTCCCTTCCATTGATATTACATACAATTAAAATAGAGGAGGGTCAAGAATAATTAAAATTTATATGAAATTGAAAATAACATTTGATTTTTTATCTAGAAACATTCATAATGTTTCATTTTAAATATTAGACATCTCTTACATTAACTGAGTATTCTATGGCTCCAGAGTAAAAATTTACAAATATTATATATATATATACATATATATATTCAAAAATAGAATGAAAATGCAGACAGAAAGAAAAAAAGAATAAATATGTTTTAACTTAAGTTAATAAATATGGCAAAACAATATTCTATAACAACATTCCAGTTATAAAAATAACTATTTCATTCAAAGTTAGACTTGAACAATAGAATCTCCAACATGCAATTCACAGATTAAAATCAAAGCTCCTTGCTATCAGGAACAAGTTATTAGATCATTAATCTGTTTAATGATTAGTGGAAAACTAATTGTAACATTTGCTGTGTTTCTGGACAGCTGATTGCAGTCTAACCTAATAAAAACCTAATTTGACATGAGTTCTGGTATCTTTAGTATACATGTTTGGTGAACTAATTCTAACCTCATTGTAGTCATTTTCTGTAACAGTATCACTTGTAAAGTCTCCATTTCTAAATGGCTTTATTCTTTTTGTCTCCCTCAACAATGATCACCCCCTTTTTTGTGTGTGACATACGTTAAATTTGTGTCAAATATATGTGGTTGTGCTGGATGGATTTTCTGTCAGTTGCTAACTCCTGTATGTATTGGACTGACCTTTCAGTTATGAAACTTAAATCAGTAATTTTCTGAGAAAGATAGCATTTCAGTCTATGGAAATCTTAGTGGCAGTACAGAATTTTAATGATAGAGATAACATGGATTGGATATTTTGATAATGTATAGGCAATACTCTGAAATTTCAAGAATCTATTGGTAAATTTTAGTTTTTATAAGGATACTGTACTTCTAGATACTGGTGGTGGTGGTGGTGTGAGAGTATACATGCATATATATATACATATACATATATACATATACATATATACATATACATATATACATATACATATATACATATACATATACACATATACATACATATATATATATATATATATATATAGTCCTTAAAGATTTTTGGTAAATTGAGGTTGAAGTCACTGGTATGCTCAAGATTTATGAAATAATTTTATATGTGTTCCCAAAAAATGGGTAGTTTTATGGCAGAGCTTATTGTATTTGTGTCTCTTCTTTAACCAATTTATGTTGTGTGCTGAAGAGAGTATTGATTTTTGACACTTGGGTCCTCATAGAAATCCTGTTATTCTAGTGCTGTCTGAAGGACCCATTTCTTCTATCCGTCCTCCCACTTTTAACTACTTTGCATAGCCTATCCAAAACTCCTGTGCTTTAACCAAGGTTGGCCATTGTTCTGCTAACAGAGCAAGCAGAGTCACAGGGCTCGTACTGGTTTTTTGCTACTTAACTTCTCCATACTTTGCTCATCCATTGAGTACCAGTTTAAGCACTTGTTCTCTAACAGATTTTCTTACCACTCCATTCAAGATGATTATCATAGTTGCACTCCATCATTGTCTGTGCATAAAGTTTTCAATGTATGCTCCATTTCTTTTAAAATGCATTCATCATTTGTATCTTTGCAAAACAAACAACCGTGAAACAGAGCGCCTTTCACAAGAAATCACTGATTCATTTCTCAATGCGGGACTTTGGCACGTTTGTCTGGGCTGATCTGTGAAGTTGTTCACTTGCTGTTCCTAGACATGCCTTCTCTCTCGATATAATTAGTTTACCTGGAAGATGGTCCAAAGCTTCAATGGTATTGCATTTCTTCAGGATTAACTCTTTTGTGCAATTACAGGGTAATCTGGCTTCCTTCATGCTCTAGAAATATCTGAAGGCAGAAAGAAGGTCTAGAGCGACTGATTAATTCTTACCAAGTAAGTTCTTTCACATTACTAACTCAAAGTAAGTGTTCAATGAGGGATTATTAACATCACGCTATAATAAAAGGAGCTAAAGTATTAGAGCTATTGCTTAAATACACCCCTCTCTCTCTCTGTGTCTCTCTGTCTCTCTGTCTCTCTGTCTCTCTGCCTCTCTCTCTCTCTCTCTCACACACACACACACACACACACACACACGCAAGAACATACTCTGATATTACAACAGGTTACTTAAAATTTTCTCTCACACTGTAGGAAGTAGCTTTTCTGGAACATATTCAGTGATTTTGTATAACTATTCACAACATTGTCTATTTGCATTTAGAATACTGCCCAATGATATGTATATTCGATTATCATCCTTTTTCTTGACTTCTCTGGTAATTTGGAATAATCTCTTAACAACAATGTCTTGGAGTAGCTATTATCTGAACTAAACCATTGCTTCTAGAAGGTAAATACTTTCTTATTCCTTTAGCTGTGTCCCATAGGAGATGCTCTTCTTGTCAGCCCTGTCATGGTCTCTGTATGCATTCCACCTAACTTCTCACTTCACTTCACTTATAAGATTCCAGAAATTTAAAAGAAAACATTATTCAGGATATAATCTTCCCATAGTGGTATTTTTTTTGTCTTTTCTTTTTTTCTTCATCTTTATTTTCTTGAGTATTTCTTATTTACATTTCGATTGTTATTCCCCTTCCCGGGTTCCAGACCAACATACCCATAACCCTTCCCCCTCCCCAAATATCCAGGAACCATGTTAACTTGGCAGTTTCAAGAAAACCTGTGAAAACTACTGAAGAGCACAAAGTGAAAGTGATTGAAGCAAAGATATGTTCTGGTGAAAACTTTCTATTCTTTTAATAATCCCAAGTTTTACACTTCTTCTAGGCAATACATATACACACATGCATGTATACATATATACATATATACAGCATATGTATATATACAGTTATATATCACATATTATCCCCATCACCAAATTATATTGATGATAATTTATGCCTATGAAAAATACATTAAAGTAATTTGTATAAATTAACAAGAGACCATTTATTTATCCCAAGCTGAATTTCACAGATTGCTTAGAGTTCCCTGGAAAATATAGCATTTAAAAATCAATGTATGTGCAAATTTCATGAATCTGTCTTGCATTTATTATGTAAATTATTTCAGTAATCATTGCAGTGAGATCTAAAATCAGAACTTTGGCATGTTCAATTCATTAATCAACCACTTAGAGGCTCAGTTTGAAATTCAAAGGAATATTATGAAACTCGAAGTGCTTTTGAAGAGCTGCATGAGAAGAAGCATGGGGTTGGGATCGTGAGGCAGAGTAATGGCAGCTTGAGTGTGTACTTTGTTTCCTGTTGCGTTGTCAACGTGCCTGAACACAGCTGTGGAAAAGTCAGTGTGACTACGTGAACTCTTATTCTTCTGTAAGGACAGAACAGGCGCTATAAGCAGACATTCCAAAATGGCAAATAAAACTCTATTGATTAGGAAAATACAGTTTAAAAATGTGATATTGCATGCCATTTATTTTTTGCATTTGATATTTTATGTATTTACGTTTCAAATGTTATCCCCCTTTTCCTGCTTCTCCCATCTCCCTCCCACTCCCCCGCTTCTATGAAGATGCCTCCACTCCCATCTTGACATCCTGGCATTCCTCTACCCTGGGCAAATGAGCCTTCACAAGACCAAGTCATTTCTTGGTTAGATGTGTTACCTTAATGAATTCTATACATTAAATATGTGGCAATATTTCTGCTTTTTTAAAATTTATATTATTTTGTGTTGCAATTAAAATGATTACTTTTCTCAATAATTCTCACCTTCTATAGATTGTATAGCCAGAGAGTTCCTAAAGCCAGGTTGTTCACATAGTTTATTTGAGTGTTTAGATGGTCCCCTTTGGATTTGTCATCAAAGAAATATCTGGAGATAAAATTTGATGAAGTAAGATAATATTTTAAATAATGTAAACAAAAATATCCAACTATGTAACGCTATTTATTACCAACCGGGAAGTAAAAGATGTTACATATCCCCATATCTCATCATCTGTCCCCTGCCTCACAGGCTGTTTTTCACAACTCTATTTCACACTGTTAAGATTTTACCTGCTTAAAGATAAAGTTCATCCTAAAAGAAGCCTAACTCTCATCCCTCAAGAATCTGTCAACTGTAAATAGCTTGAGAGAGAAAAAAAAATAAGTTCATCCTGTAATAATCACGCTGAAAGCAACATTTTTTTTTGTATTCTGGACATAGTACCTTCCAACAACGAACAAACCTATAAGATAAACACTGGATTTCAGTAAGTATATCAACTAAAATCCTAACATAACAAAATGGTAAATGTTACTCTAGTCATCAAATGGAGAGGAGTTTGCTTGGAGGACGCTGAGGGCTCAAGTGGCCTGACCTTCTTCCTTTGCACCTCCCAGTTATGTGCTCATTTTCTCCGGCATAGATTTTGATCATTATATTCATGGTTCCTAGGTTTGCTCTTCCTGCTCTTCTGGGCGGATTTAGTCCTGTGCTGATTTAGTTTGTAGAGATTTCTAAGAAATGTTTGAATCTTCTAGGATGTTTAGGGTATTGTCTAATTTATTCCTTAGACATCTATCCATCCACAAATGTCTACACTGTATAATGTATATTTTAGAAACTTCCTGTAGGGTTAGAATTTTAATCCAAATGTGAATAAGTATTTTATCTGCTGTGAGATGCTGTGCACTCTACATTTTCTTTAGGTTCTGAACAGACTTAGTTTACAAAGAGATATCTTTATCCCTCCACATTAAGGACAAGAACTGAATTGCATTCTACTTAGTGTTAATTACTTATTTGCTTGTACTTCTTCAGGTCTTGTCCATATCTTTAGTAAACATAGTAAGACCCAGATGCATGCTGCTGAGTGTTTCAAGATTATAGTTACTCTTCAATAAATGTTAACTTGTTTGCTGAATTTAATTACTGAATAATTATTTTTCAGTATACTTAGCACCAAAGCTCACTTTCTCAAGAATCCTAAGTATCCCAAAGGCTGCCATATTATTTGGAGCATAAACACAACTCAGTGACTATTTTTTTTTATAATTTTCACGACCTTAGTTAAATTTTTTCCCAACAGCAAAAATATTAGATAACTTATTTTGTAAATGTGTTCAAAGAATTAAACATCCTTGGGTCTGAAAAGGTATCTCAGTGATTAAGAGCACCAGCTATTCTAACAGAGGACTGGATTTGGCTCATACTGTCCAGGCGGCTGTGACCACCTCTAACTCCAGCTCCAGAGAATTTTATGCCTTCTTCTTTCCCTAAGACAATTAACCCAGTCCTATGTGTACCACAACACTTAAGACAAGTTTCCATTGAAAGTTTTTACAAACAACATATTACTTCCTCTATAAAGGTGGGTTCTGTTGACTCATAACAATGAACAAGACAGGAGTCTAGACAGAATGAGGGAAACATAATGCCTACTGGAGTTAGGGTTGGCTTATCCCTACAGGTAACACAGACGTTACTTCTGCTGTTGTAAAGAAGAAGTGTCATCTTTCTATTTGAAATGTAAATACATAAAATATCCAAGAAAAATAAAACTAAACCAAAATGAAACAAAAAAAGGATGTGTTTTATTAACTAAGAAGCAATGGTACATATATAGTGGGGAGAAGTCTGGGATCAACACACGTAATATTCTGAGAGATTCAAGGGAAGCTTTGACCCATGGATGATAAAAATTTAGTAGGTTGGAAAACTACATGATTTTCCAGCATTTTGAGTGGAATATAGGTAAACATTTCTTTCCTTTGAAGAGACAAGCCTGTGTGCGTAACTTTGCTAGCTTCTCTGGTACTTATCTGTATGGACAAGTTGCACTCCACAGTTTCATTCATATTATTTCCCCTTTATTGTCTAAAATCAGCACTATTTATCAGAAAAACACACCTACATCATTATGACGTTTTTTGTTTTTAATTTCTATTTAAATTTTATACAGTCCTTTTTCTCATTCCTCCCAACTCCTTCTCCTTCCATGTTTTCACATTTACCACTTAGTATTTTATTATTTACTTAGTTAAAGTATTATTGCTTTAACTCTATATTTTCCAAGTATTTTTTATATGTAAAGCCACATTTGGAAATTAAAATAAACTTGTCAGCAGAGTACAAAGTTTTTGTTCCTGCAAAATGCTCCTTAAATTTAGAAGAAAAAAACATGATTGTAAATTTGTGTATATGTCACAAAAAAGTTACAAATCAATATTTGGGGTCTGTGGAGATGCTTTAGCACTAAAAGGCCCAGTGCTTTTCCAGATAACCTGAAGAATTTGGGTCTGAGCATCTATGTTGGTATTTCACCTTATTCTGTAAACCCAACTTCAGGAAATCTGACTCCCTCTACTGGTCTCCGTGGGCACCTGCTTACACGTGGTATACAGCCACAAAGGCTCAACTCAAAATGAAAAGTCATACATATTGATGATTTCAGAGGTTATAAATTAGAGAGATGATGGGGAGGGAAAGGTATGATAAAAAATAAAGTAACAATGCACAATTGGATCTAATTATCTCTTGTTTCTCATTATTACAGTAAATCACTTTAAAAAATAAATTTCCAGTTTTGTGTGGAGGTCCTTGATCTATTTGGATTTGAGCTGTACAAGGAGATAAGGGTAGATCAATTTGCATTCTTCTACATGCCAACTGCTACTTGAATCAGCACCATTTGTTGAATATGCTGTCTTTTTTCCACTGAATAGTTTTGGCTTCTTTGACAAAGATTAGGTGATCATTGGTGTGTGAGTTTATTTCTGGGTCTTAAATTCTATTCCAGTGATCTACCTGCCTATAACTGTACCAATACTGTGCAGTTTTTAATCACTCTTGCTCTGTAATACAACTTAAAGTTAGGGATGGTGATTCCTCCCCAGAAGTTCTCTTATTGTTGATAATAGTTTCCACTATCCATAGGGTTTTTGTTATTCCAGATAAATTTGAGAATTACTGTTTCTATCCCTACGAAAAATTGAGTTGTACTTTTGATGGGAAGTGCACTGAGTCTGTAGATTGCTTTTGGTAAGATGTGTTCCCATCTAAAGAATATGCAGAGACAAAGAGTGGAGCAAAGAATGAAGGAAAGACCATCCTGAGACAGCCCCACCAAGGGATTTATCCCATCTGCAGATACAAAACACAGACACTATTGCTAATATGAAGAAGTACAGGAGCTTGGTATAGCTTTCTCCTGAGAGTCCCTGTCAGAGCCTTACCAATACAGATGTGGATATTTGCACTCAACCATCGGACTAAGCGCTGGGACCTCAACGGAAGAGTTAGTGCAAAGAGGAGGAGTTAGTGCAACGGAAGGAGCCGGAGGGGATTGCAGCCCCATAAGAAGAAAAGTCTATCAACTAATCGGACCCCTTCAAACTCGCTGGGACTAAACCACCCACCAAAGAGTACACATGGAGGGACCTGTGGCTCCAGCTGCATATGTAGCAGAGGATGGCCTTATCTGGCATCAGTGGGATGGAAGGCCCTTGGTCTTGTGGAGGCTTAATGCCCCAGGTTAGGGGGATGTTAGGGCAGTGAGGTTGGAGTGGGTGGGTGGGTGAGGGAGCCCCCTCATAGAGGCAGGGAAGGGGGATGGGATATGGGGTTTGTGGAGGGAAAACCAGGAAGGGGACAGTATTTGAAATGTAAATAAATAAAATAATCGATAATTTTTTTAAAAAACTTGCCAAATTTATTGCTTAAAAACCAAACCTAAATACTGTATTCCACTTCAACCACATTCTATACATTAGTCTATGTATCTTTTATGCATAACTTATATTACAAGAAATACTGTCATGAAATGGATTTTCAAGCTCATGTTAGGTCATATATGTGTGTCCTAAGATATATCAACCTGTACCTAGTTGATATTAAGTAAAAAAATTCCATATTCTCTAATGTATCTATTCATGCTCTGATGAATTCTGTTTCCCCTGCATGGCCAGTACTCCTGAGAGGGGAGATTAATAGCTATTTCCTAGTCAGGCTGATAAGATTTCCTGTCCTTGGCATAGGAGCTCATGTCAGATCAATAGCATCTTAGATTCAAAAGACTTTGAGAACTTTAACATCCCCAAGGTGCTAAATTCTTGTTCTCGAGGAACAGGACAAAATATTCCAAATGACACTGTGCGGGTTCACAGCACTAAAACATACACGTGTGAAATACAGATTCTCAGCCTTGGGAAACCCATGGAGGTTTTTCAATTTTATGCTGTTTCTCCTGGGCACAGACTATCTTATACTGTGATTGCTGCCTGTGCTGATTTAGAAGGCAGAAACAGTGGCTTAGTTGTTTCAGTAAGAAAAGAATGGTGTGGGATGGAATGTCAATGCAGACTTTACTTGCATTTCTCTGGTGCCTGGTATGGAAAACTACATACACATAAATATACCACGACCTATCTAAATTAATGCATCCCTTCTGTGTTTGTACCAAGAGACTGTATGCCAGCTTGTTCTCTTCTCTTTCACGGGTTTAGAATTATCTGTATTCTGTGACTACTACCAGCCTTTTTTTAAATTCTTTTTTAAATTGATTTTTATTTATTTACATTTCAAATATTATCCCCTTTCCCACCCATAAATACCCTATCCAATGTCTACCCCCACCACCATCCCCCACAACCATCTTCGATGAGGATGTTTCCCCACCCATCCACACAACCAATCCTAACATTCCCTACACTGGGGGAATTAGAGCTTTGGCAGGACCAAAGGCTTCTCCTCCCATTGGTGCCCAACAAGGATATCCTCTGCTACATATGATGCTGGAGCCATGGGTCTGTCCATGTAAGCTCATTGGATGGTGGTTTAGTCCCTGGGAGCTCTGGTTGATTGGTATTGTTGTTCTTTTTAAGTTGCAAACTCCTTCAGCTCATTTAATTCTTTCTCTAATTCCTCCAGTGGGGACCCAGTTCTCAGTACAATGGTTGGCTGTGAGCATCTTCCTTTGTATTTGTCACGCTATGACAGAGCTTTTCAGGAGACAGCTATATCAGGCTCCTGTCAGCATGCATTTCTTGGCATCAGCAATATTATCTGGATTTGGTTACTGTATATGGGCTGGATCCCCAGGAAAGCAGTATCAGAATGGCCTTTCCTTCAGTCTCTGCTCCAAACCTTGTCTCCATATTTCCCCCATTGAATATTTTTATTTCCCCATCTAAGAAGGACTGAAGCATCCACACTTTGGTTGTCCTTCTTCTTGGGTTTCATTTAGTCTGCTGATTGTATCTTGGGAAATCTGAGCTTTTGGGCTAATATCCACTTATCAGTGAGTGCATACCATGGGTGTTATTTGTGATTGAGTTACCTCACTCAGGATGATATTTTCTAGTTCCATCCATTTGCCAATGAACTTCATGAAGTCCTTGTTTTGATAGTTGAGTAGTATTCTATTGTGTAGATGTATCACAAGTTGTGTGTCCATTCCTCTGTTGAAGGACATCTGGGTTCTTTTAAGCTTCTGGCTATTATAAATAAAGATGCTATGAGCATAGTGGAGCATGTGTCCTTGTTATATGTGGGAACATCTTTGGGTATATGCCCAAGAGTGGTATAGCTGACTCCTCAGGTAGTACTGTGGCCAATTTTCTGAAGAATCTCCAGACTGATTTCCAGAGTTGTTCTACCAGCTTGCAATCCCACCAACAATGGAGGAGTGTTCCTCTTTCTCCACATCCTCACCAATATCTGTTGTCACCTGAGATTTTGTTCTTAACCATTCTGAATTATGTGAGGTAGAATCTCAGGGTTCTTTTGATTTTCATTTCCCTGATGACTATGGATGTTGAACATTTCTTTAGGTATCTCTCAGCCATTCAATATTCCTCAGTTGAGAATTCTTTGTTTAGCTCTGTACCCCATTTGTTAATAGGGTTATTTGATTCTTTGGAGTTTATTCTTCTTGAGTTCTTTGTATATATTGGATACTAGCCCTCTATCTGATGTAGGATTGGTAAAGGTCTTTTCCAAATCTGTTGGTTGCCGTTTTGTCTTAGTGACAGTGTCCTTTGCCTTACTGAAGATTTGCAATTTTATGAGGCTCCATTTATTGATCCTTGGTCTTAGAGCATAAGCCATTGGTGTTCTGTTCAGGTAAATTTTCTCATTCCCCTATGCTTAAGGCTCTTCCCCACTTTTTCTTCTAGTAGTTTGAGTATATCTGGTTTTATGTGGTGGTCCTTGATCCACTTGGACTTGAGCTCTACATAGGGCATAAAGAATGGACCAATTTACATTCTTTTGCATGCTGAACACCAGTTTAACCAGCAACATTTATTGAAAATGCAATCTTTTTACTACTGGATTGTTATAGCTTCTTTGTCAAAGATCAAGTGACCATAGGTATGTGGGTTCATTTCTAGTTCTTCAATTCTATTCCATCGATCTACTTGACTGTCTCTCTACCAATACCATACAATTTTTTATCAGAATTGCCCTGTAATACAGATTGAGGTCAGGGATGGTGATTCCCCCAGAAGTTCTTATATTGTTGAGGATAATTGTCCTTATCCTGGGTTCTTTGTTATAAGAAATGATTTTGCAAATAGCTCTTTCTAACTCTATGAAGAATTAATTGAGTTGAAATTTTGATTGGGATTGTACTGTATCTGTAGATTGTTTTTTGGCAAGATGACCATTTTTACAATATTAATCCTGCCAATTCATGAGCATGGGAGACATTCTGATCCTCCATCTTCAGAGATCTTTAATTTCTTTCTTCAGAAACTTGAAGTTCTTGTCTTACAAATCATTCACTTGCTTGGTTGGAATCACAGCAAGATATTTTATATTATTTGTGACCGTTGTGAAGGCTGTCATTTCCCTGATTTCTCATCCCCTTTATCCTTTGAGTAGAGGAAGGATACTGATTTGTTTGAGGAAATTTTATACCCAGCTACTATGCTGAAGTTATGTATCAGGTTTAGTAGTTCTCTGGTGGAATTTTTGGGGTCTTTTATGTGTATGATCATATCATTTGGAAAAACTGATATTTTGACTTCTTCCTTTCCAATTTGTATCCCTTTCACCTCTTTTTGTTGTCTGGTTGCTCTGGCTAGGTCTTTGAGTCCTATACTGAATAAGAAAGGAGAGAATGGGCAACCTTGTCTAGTCCCTGATTTTAGTGGGTTGTTTCAAGTTTCTCTCCATTTAGTTTGATGTTGGCTACTGGCTTTATTAAAAGATATTACATATATATATATATATCTTTTAATATATTTTAATATATCTTTTAATATATTTTAATATATCTTTTAATATATTTAAGTATGGGCCTTGAATTCCTGATCTTTCCAAGACTTTTAACAGAAAGGAGTGTTGAACTATGTCAAATGCTTTTTCAGTGGCTAATGAGATTACCATATGGTGTTTTTTTCTCTGAGTTTGTTTATATTGTAGATTCCATTGATGGATTTTTGTATATTGAACCATCCCTGTATACCAGGATGAAGAGTACTTGATCATGACACATGATTGTTTTGACGTGTCCTTGGATTTGGTTTGAGATATTTTTATTGAGTATTTTTGCATCTCTTTATTTTGGGGTCTTCATGTGGTTTAGGTATAAGTGTAATTGTGGCTTCATAGAATGAGTTGGGTCATGTTCCTTCTATTTCTCTTTTTTGGAAGAATTTGAACAATATTGGTGTTACGTCTTCTCTGAAGGTTTGATAGAATTCTGCAGTAAACCCATCTGATCCTGGTTTTTTTTTTTTTTTTTGTTTGTAGACCTTTTAGTCTTCTATTTTTTTGGGAGGTAGGGTACTGTTTAGATGGCTTATCTGATCCTGATTTCATTTGGGACCTGATATCTGTCTAGAAAATTGTCCATTTCATCCAGGTTTTCCAGCTTATTGAGTATAGGCTTTTGTAATTGGATCTGAGGATTTTTTGAATTTCCTCATTTTCTGTTGTTATGTCTCACTTTTTATTTCTGATTTTGTTAATTTGGATAATGTCTCTGTGCCCTCTGGTTAGTCTAGCTAAGAGTTGATATATCTTGAAGATTTTCTCAAAGAACCAGCTCTTGGTTCCAGTCTTTGTTGACTCTTTGTATCGTTCTTTTTTTTTTTTCTACTTGGTTTATTTCAGCCTGGAGTTTGATTACTTCCAGCTGTGTGCTCCTCTTGGGTGTAGTTTCTTCTTTTTATTCTACAACTTTTAGGTGTCTGTCAAGATGCTTGCTAATGTATGCTCTCTCCACTTTGATTTTGGAGGCACTCAGAGCTATGAGCTTTCCTCTTAGCACTGCCTTTATTTGTCCCATAAGTTTGGTATGCTATGCCTTCATTGTCATTAAATTCTACAAAGTCTTTAATTTCTTTCTCTATTTCTTCCTTGACCAGGTTTTCATTCAGTAAATTGTTGTTCATCTTCTGTGTGTATGTGGGCTTTCTGTGTTTTTCTGTTATGAAAGACCAGCCTTAAATAGTTGTGATCTGATAGGATGCATGGGATTATTTTGATCTTCTTGCATCTGTTGGGGCCTCTTTTGTGAACATTGTATGATCAATTTTGGAGAAGGTACCATGATGTGCTGAGAAGACGGTATATTCTTTTGTTTTACGATGAAATGTGCAATTGATATCTGTTAAATTCATTTGGTTAATAACCTCTGTTAGTTTCCCTGTATCTCTATTTAGTTTCCTTTTCCATGATCTGTCCATTCTTGAGTGGGGTGTTGTAGTCTCCTATTATTATTGTGTGATGTATAATATGTGTGTTGAACTTTAGTAAGGTTTATTTTATGAATGTAGGTGTCCTTGCATTCGGAGCATAGATATTCAGGGTTCATCTTTGTGATTTTTCCTTTGATGAATATGCTTTCTATGGCATCTTCTGCTCCTAAGATTCTCTCTTTTATGTCTTGTATTCTGTTAGTAATGCTTGTGTCTATGACTCCTGATCTCTTTCCTAGGTTTTCTATCTCTATGGTTGTCTTTATTTTTTTTTGCGTGTGATTTTGTTATTGTTTCTATTTCCCTTTTAGATCCTAGATGGTTTTGTTCAATTCCTTCTCCTGTGTGTTTGTGAACCCTGTAATTCTTTAAGGAATTTTTGTGTTTCCTCTTTAAAGGCTTCTATCTGTTTACCTGTGTTTTCCTATTTCTTTAAGAGTGTTATGTATGCCTTTCTTAAAGGCCTCTAACATCATCATGGGTTGGGATTTTAAATCCGAATCTTGCCTTTCTGGTGTGTTGGGGTATCCAGGGCTGGCTGTGGTGGAGGGAATGGGTTCTGGTAATGCTGACTCACCTTGGTTTTTGTTGCTTAGGCTCTTGCCCTTGCCTCTTGCCGTCTGCTTATCTCTGGTCTTAGCTGGTCTTGCTGTCTCTGACAGTGGCTAGACCCTCCTCTAATCCTGTGTGTCAGCACTCCTGGAAACTGGCTTTTTCCCAGCGGAATCTGGGTACAGAGAGCTATTCCTTGGTTCCTGCATCCTGAGGGCTCCAGGAGGATACCTCTTGGGCCAGGAATTTGAGCAGAAATGGTATTCTCCCCTGTGCTCTCAGGATTGTCTGCATTTCTGAGAATCCAGCTCTCTACCCATGGGTTCTGGCGCTATCATTCTTATCTTTTTATTTGTCCATGAACATTCCTCATTATCAAGTTTCTGAAATTACCCTTTTCATGGTTATTAACACTTCCATTTTAATGATGAACATAATTGCTAACTAGTACCTCATCTAACTTGATCTTTAAATAGTTTAACTACACATCCCATCTATTCCTGGTGAGTTGTAGCATCCACTTTCACCCTTCCATGTGCTGTAGTTTGCACAATTTTCTGGAAAAGCTTCTCCAATGCTGAACTATGCTTGATTCAGCGATTTTTTCCCCCATAGAGCACTTCATCCTTGGCGTCCATGTCACCACAGGCCTGATTTCTTCCTATTTCCTCCTTCTCTCATCATTTGTTTTTCATTATTACTCCTGTGGTTCCTCACATATATTTATCCTCTGCCATGTATTAATTGGTATATTTCTATTTTAATTTATCAAGTTATCCTGAATAATCTCATTTGATTTTTGAAACAATCTGTGATGACATTGAACATTTCTACACTTAATCTGTCTCCTTTCTGAACTTAATTCTAGTTAATATTCTAGTTAGTAACCCCCAAAATATGTATATGATCCAAGTTTATGCTAAATATCAAGTGGTTATTTGTACCACATATCTTATTCTTATAAACCCTCTATAAAAAACCTTTATTTAACCATCTCATTTTTGTGTTCTATCAAATATTTTGTGTTATCATCAATCTTTAATCAGCATTTTGCCAATAATAAACAATAAAAAATAGCTTTTAAAAAGTCATAAATGCTTTCTTATTGCCTCTGAACTTTCAAGTAAAGTTTGAGATTATGATCTCTGTACTGCCTCAACATATGCTTGCAGATCTCATAGCATGGATGTCCAATTAGATAACAACATGCTGGATGGTCTTGTGTTGAAAACACTCAAGTACACTCATTTAATTTGAAAACCAGGCAGTAGTTAGCTGACTTCTGAGTTTATTTTCAACATTTGGTAATCTGAGGCTAGAGGATTAACTGTTAGAGTCTGGCTAAGGTCACATATTCATCTTCAGACCATAGTGGAACATCTAGCAAGCCAGATTTCAAAAATATATTAATAGATATTATGACACATACATACAATTATAACACTATTTACCCATGCCATCTGTCAAATAGCAAAGTTTACAGGTTTAAGCATACTTAAAAACTATGTCATATCCATTGGACAGCAAAGATAATTCCAATCATTCTGGTGCTAGAATATCCAAGAACATCTGATATCCACTTTGATTGGACAGTGTCCAAGTCTCTACTACAATGAATCAGATGAATGAAGTGCTTTGAGTACTGGCAAATAAACCATTGATATTGATTGCTAATATAATTTTTCTGAGCATTCTCTAACTCAGTTTTAATAAGGGATATCTGCAACTTATGTTCTCTGGATTCTTCATTTTCTTTGCCCATGCTTGGACACATTTTCTAAGGATAGCTGCACTCTTTTGTGACTCAGTAATAACTTCTATATCTAGGCATAATTTGCATATGTCTATTTACATCCATGTTCTTTCCTTTATGCAGGATCATCATTCAACCAGCTGTTATTTTCAGGTATTAATGGCCAGCAACTAACTTTGACCTAATTTCAATGTCTTCTGTTCTTTTGGCTGTTTCTTGGATAGTAGCATTAAGAGAGAGAACTGATAATATATTTCTCTTAAACAAAATCCTATCTTAGTGTCTGGGAGGAGGAGGAAGAGAGAGAGAGAGAGAGAGAGAGAGAGAGAGAGAGAGAGAGAGAGAGAGAGAGAGAGAGAGAAGAGCTATTTCAAATCTTCCAGACTTGAGAGAAGTAGGAAGCATATGAGGAGCCCTGAGGTAGAAAGCTAGAAAGCATTTTGGTAAGACTTAGACAACTTCCAAACAAAGCTCTCGTTGGATTACTCATTTGCTATGCATTTTTAAAAATTTATTATCACTGCCCTATCTTGAAAAATTGCATCCTACATGCACTCTGAGAGACCAGGCATGTATGCAGATCAATAACTGTTCCACCTTTTCACACTAATATTTAAAAATAGTTTGTTCAGTATTTTTGAATGAGGAAAGCCTAGATGAAAGAATCAGAAACATGAATTAATGCCACTTTTTCCTTCAGTCTGTCAGAATTTTTATGTTCTTCTAAATAGAATGTCTTCCAACACCCAGACCCAAATACACCAAAGCCATTTCACCGAACATTTTGAGTGACCTAGTGATGTTTGGATCTAGGATTCTCAGATTTTAACTAAGGGAATTTGTTTTTTCAACTATGTAGAATTCTCTCTTAAAGAGTCATGTTCTCAATTTTTGAAAATAATTCCAAGAATATGATAGTAAGCCATGGTTTTATAAGACTGTTGCCAAAACGCATGGAGGATATTGCCTACATCTGTTTGTAACACTAGACATCACTTCATTAAGTCAAAGGAAGGTGGATCATTTTTACCAGTAAATACATTCAGAAGAAATGAAGATATAGTTTGAGTGGAGATATTTATTATACTGCTATCTGCTAAAGTTGCGCACTGAGAGTGAAGTTATAGAAATGCATGTAGAATATCATCAATTCAATTGATGATCACTGATATAGACATTTACTGGTGACTCCGTGTAAGTTTGCTGTTAGGTTTGGGACACAATGAAGAGTAGAAACTGTACCTTCCCTCAAGGAATTTTGATTCAAATGAGGTGCCATTGGTATTTTATGGTGTCACAATTATTCATAATGCCTTTCAACACTTACCAGATCTCTTGATATAATAATTATTCTTCTTTTATGAAAAAACATGTCCCTCAGTTGTTTCTAATAACTTATTAATAACAGCCATTAATTTTGACTTTAGTGGCCCTTTAATTATTCACCTCACTGAACTATGGCACAAATTTAAGCAGTTTTATTCACCTGAAATAATTTATAATCAGAATAGTCTAAAATAATTATAAAAATGACAGGTATTCATATTCTGGATATAAGTTAGAATGCTTAGTCTAAGGCCCATATTGCTTAAGGATTCGCTTACATCTTTTCCTTCTGGCTTTTCACTATTCTTGGTGACACTACTACAGCGGAGACAGATACTTCTTGCTTTGTATAGGTGTATCATGCTAGTATATAGGTTAGTATATAAGTTAGTGCTAGTATATAGTATATAGTTAGTATATAAGTTAGTGCTAGTATATAGGTTAGTATATAAGTTAGTGCTAGTGTATAGGTTAGTTAGTATCATAAGAAATAATCAGAAAGCTTATTGCAACTATAGATTTTAATTTCCCTTGATAGAAGACTGATTTTTCTATTGTATTCACTAGAATTTTGATTTTTCAAATCATAATTCCATTGTGAATGCATGGGTGTCTTAGTTGTTGTTCTATTGTTGTGAAGAGACACCATCCCCAAGGCAACTCTTGAAATGAAAAACAAACCAAAACATTGAATTTGGTCTTCTTTACAGTGTCAGAGCTTTCCTCAGTTATCATTATGGCAGGGATTTGTCTGGCATGCAAGAAGGTACTAGAGTAGTAGGTGAAAACAATTATAGATCGAGAGAGAGAGAGAGACTTAGCCTGGCAGGAGTATTTGAAACCTCAAAGCCTACCTTACACACCTCCACCAACAATGTCAAACCTCCTAATCCTTTTAGACTAAGTCTATTCTTACTCAAACCACCTCCTTGTGTAACCTTAGCTCTGAGAGTATTGACATGTAGAAGCTATGGTGACGTTCCAAACCATACTTTTTTCCTCTAGCAGAGGAAAAATTATGTTTTCCAGAGATAAGATTCTTTCCAGTTTCCTTAGGCTGTGTAGAGTTGACCACATCCTGTATGGAATGATGCATATTTTACCATCTGATTTGAAGCAGGAATGTATTCGCCTGCCTTCAAACACCTCTTTCATATTGCCTGTTACATGAGTGGGTTCTGTTTCTTCAACGCAAAAAAAGAGTGGCCATTGACTAGATATTCCACAACTAAGGTTGGCAGGCAAATGGACAGAGCTTAAGAATATCATTCTGAGTAAGGTAACTCAGTCCCTAAAGGACATGCATGGTATGTACTCACTTTTAAGTGGGCATTAACCAAAAAATACAGGTACCATGTTACATTCCACAGACCCAATAAGCTAAACAAAAATGAAAGCTCAAGTGAGGAAATTTGAATCTCACTTTGAAGATGGAATAAAATAATCATAAGAGGAAGATGGAGGGAGGGAACTGGGAGGAAGGAGGATGGTCAGTGGAATAGGGGGTTCAGGATCAGGAGTAGGGAAAGACAGGAGAGATGGCTAAATGGCCATGAAGATGAATGGAAATCTATAACAGATGGGGGTGAGGAAGTGGGGGCATCTCCAGAAAGAAACATAGCATGGGACAAGGGAGACACCCAAAAATCAATGGTGATGATCTTAGCTGTGACTCGCTACACTGGGGATATGGAACCTGAAGAGCCTACCTCCTGCATCCAGACAGGAAGCCCAGCAGAGCAATGGAGACACCAGCCTACCCACAAAACTTTCAACCCAAAATTTATCCTGTCTATTCAGGATAGAGAGCAGAGTTTGAAGGATTAGTGAACCAATAACTGGACAAAATTGAGACCCATCCCATAGGCAAGCAGCAATTCCTTAGACTATTATTGACACTCTGTTATGCTTGTAGACAGGAGCATGTTGTCCTCTGAGAGGCCCCATGCAGCAGCTGACTGAGACAGATACCCACAGCCAAACAGTGGATGGAGCTTGAGGATTCTTACAGAATAATAGGAAGAAGGAGTTTGGGTCCCGAAGGGGACAGGAAATTAACAGGAAAACCAACAGAGTCAACTAATATCAACCTTTGGTGTTCTCAGACTCTGAACCACCAACCAAAGAATGTACACAGGCTGGACCTACACCTCCCTGCTCATATGTAGCAGATGCGCAGCTCGGAGTTCATACTGGGGCAGCAGTATTCCAACAACTGCTGCCTGCAGTAGCAAATGTTCTAGCTGGGCTACCTTGTCTGGCTCAGTGGGAGAGAAAGCTCCTAGTAGCACAGAAATTTGAAGTGCCAGGGTTGGGGAAATACCCATGAGGGACCCCACCATGCCCAAAAGAGAAGAGGAGAGGCAGGGTTTATAGGAGGGAGGTGACATGCAGGGGGTAGTGAGCAGGATGTAAAGTGAATAATAATGAAGAATATGATCAAGATGAATGGAAGAAAGAAAGAAAGAGAGAGAGAGAAAGAAAGGAAGAGAAAGGAAGGAGAGAAAGAAAGAAGGAAAGAAGAGAAAGAAAAGGGAGAGGAAAGGAGAGAGAAAGAGAGAGAGAGAGAAAGAAGGGGAGGGAGAGGGAGGGAGGAGAGAGAGAGAGAGAGAGAGAGAGAGAGAGAGAGAGAGAGAGAGAGAGAGAGAAAGCATTGAGGTCATTGTGCCTTCATAGGTAATACATTTAAATCATTCCCACCCAAACCAGATTTTACTATAGTGAATTTTCTACATTGATGTAGACTATGGGGCCATTAGTTTTTTTTAATCTTCATTAAGTTAAAAAATAAAACAAATACACAATGACTACTATAAACAACAAAAGAGTATCACAAATGATTGCACCCACTTTGCAAAGACTGGTTTTATAACCATCTTGAATATGGATATTTAAAAGTAAAAATCTATAAATGCATTTTAAAACCTATTTCTGTTAAAATATAATTATTATTAACATAAAATGCTAAATATTTCCAAAAACTCCTCATTTCACAGAATAATGCAGTTAAATCTCTTTGTGGTACAAACCAAGGATAGTTGCTGGAAGAGTGATTACTTTTTATTGAGAATTTGGCCACTGGGACATTTGCCATATACAATTAGATGTGCCTACTCACGAATGGTGGATAACTCTAACTGGGCTTAGTGGTTTATATTTTTCAAGACATGAATTTAGTGAATAAAGGTGTCAGAGAGATATGTGGTAGTTGAAGGATAAAAACGGAGATAGATATGGTCAAATTCATTGTATGTATGTATACAATTCTAAAAATAAGGAAAATCAATAAATATTGTTTCCAAAACAGAGATATATTGCATTCAATATTATTAATATGACCTTTCCTTTTGAAGAAAGTCATTTCATGATGTGTTTACTCAATTTCATAATAAAATATTCAGACATATTTTGGAAATATTCAAAGAACTTTAATAAGATAGACATATATTTTTCTTTTCAGTATACAATTACCTTAACAATATCAATAAGAAAATAAAGTAGAATGCTGTCCTGAAATGCAGTGTTTTCCAAGAATGTCATCTGAAAGATCAATAGCAGATTTCATAAAGTCAGTGGGCAGTGCTTTCAAATATCCTAGCAACCACCATTTCTTCTTGATAAACGGCATCCCTCTTCCTCACTCCTTTCTTTTTGCTTCTCCTCTTGCTATATTCTTCTTGACAGAAACCCATGCTTCTGCTGTTTAAATACAATGCCAGAGATACTTTTTTTTGAAAATTATTGAGGTAGTTTGAAAAGGTTTGCGCCCTCCCCCCCAGACCCATGTGTTTGAATGCTTGGCTCAGAACAAGGGATGCTATTAGAAGACGTGGCTTTGCTAGAGAAATGCCTCACTGTGGGATCAGACTTTGAGGTTTTCTTTACTCAAGCTCCCCACAGTGTGGAGATTTTGTCTCTTGGTGGCTGCGTGTGGAAAACAATGTCCTTCTGCTGCCTTCAGATCAAGATGTAGAACTCTCAGCTCCTTCTCTAGTACTATATCTGAATGGATACGGCCATGCTTCCCGTCATGATGATAATGTACTAAACCTCTGAAAACATAAGGCAGCCCCAATTCAATGTTTTCCTTTGTAAGAGTTGCCTTGGTCATGATGTCTCTCCAAAACCAAAAACCAACCAAACAAAGAAAACCCCCCAAAAAAACCCAAAAACCAAAGACAGTCAGTAATAGATTCTACAGACCTCTCTCTGTCTCTCTCACTCTCTGTCTCTCTGTCTCTCTGTCTCTTTCTGTCTCTGTCTTCTCTCTTACACACACACACACACACATATGCATACACACACACACGTATACACACAAGCACACAGGCACGCACATGTCTATATACATAATTTCCGAGAGACCAAAGTTTTAGGACTCTTACACCTGACACAGCACTAGATCATTTTGACCCTGGTCATTATATCAAAAGACTTAGAGATTTGGAAACAAAACCATAAATTATGTATGTCATTAATTTTTTCCTAAGGTGAATTGTTATTTTGAGTTTCTGGCAACAGAAAAATGCACACATCAAATATAGATGATTCCTCTTATATTTCAATAAGGCAAACACCATTCTTCTTCTGATAAAGACTGCACCTAACCGGCACTAGCACTTTCTGGTGACCAGGAGAAATATTAGAATAAAGCTGCAAATTCTAATAATGACTTTTATTGAAAATGTAGGTTCTTTATATCTTTCGTGATCTCGCTTGGATGATTTTTTTACACTGTGGCTCACTGTGGGATGAAGTAACTAATGAGCATTTTAAATAAAAATTTCTATTTCAGAAAAATGTTCTAGCTCCTATTAAAAAGGCATCAAAGCCCAGGTTTCTGCCTGGTAATTAAACACTGTTACAGAACAGCCGCCCTGGTAGGACCGTCTCAACTCTCTGTGCCTTTGAGTGTATGGATGCCTATTTATACCCAGGATCAGCTTCAAGTTGATTACAGTGATCTTACATTAAAATATCATTCTGCATGGCAAAATTGATTCTTAAATCCCCAGAGATATATGAGATTAAACCCCAATACAAATAACATTGCATTTCAAATTGTTATTGTCTTTTAGAGTCACTTAGCACTCAAATAAAATGCTAAACAACACTTGTGATTATGCAGTTTGCCTTTTTCCCCTCTACCTGAAAACTTCACATTCTCTGTGTGCATGTGGTTTGTATGTACATGGTGTGTGTGTGTGTGTGTGTGTGTGTGTGTGTGTGTGTGTATGAAGTGTGTGAATAATACAATAGTAGGAAATGATAACAAATATCATTCATTGACATTAGAGAGTGTTCAATTTGTACTACCAAATTTTATGTTTCTGATAATCCTATATAACTTTTACAGCCACTATTTAGAGTATCCATGCCAAGTTTCACAACATTGTTTACTGGTCATGATATGAAAACCCTGTCAGCGATTCTAGTGTCCAGAACATCAGATGAGCACAAAGCACCTTCTTCACTTACCCAACGCCAGATGTGACAACATAGTTAATGTGAACAAATGACCAATATAAATTATTCCTTGCTAACAATTCATTGCATCTTCCTGCATATATTTTAAAAATTCTACTTTAAAAAGATTTTGCTCCTACTTCTTGACTGTGGCCAATAATATATTTTAGACACCCGGACTGTTGTTTGTGTTGTTTGTGTTTTGTTTTGTTTTTCTCTTTGTGTAATGTTCCTAAACTTGAATTTTACCAACATCTGCAGTGCTATTGCCAAATACAATAAATGTTGAAATGCATAGAGCTGCGAGCTAATGCTTGGACCTGAATCTGCCTTTCCACTCCTGCATTCAGACACCTTTATTGCACATTCTGAAAATCAAGGAATAACCCAGCATCCCATTGCTTTTGACTATGTGTGAGATGCAAATCGTAATGAAAAGAACTGTGGGTTAACTTATCTTCAGAACCATAACACCTGACACACATAAGAAAAGTACAAAGCCTGCATGCTTAAGTGTCCATGTGTATGCATTCATGTAGACGTGTTCATGTAATATGTAATTAAAGATTCTCTGAGATAATTCTGTTCTCTCTTTTCTTCGAATGACAATGCTGTTTTCCCCCTGATTCAAATGATGTGTAAGAGTGAGATTATTCTGTATTGTGCTTCTTTCTAATTGCCTGGATGGCCCCTGAAGGAAGCCATTAGCACAGCAAATTGGAGAACGTGAAATGCACCATTAGCTGCTAATAATGCATGGAGATGCAGTTTTAGGAGCCACTGAGGGGATGAGTACTTTTGTAATTGGCCCCACCTTTTATCTGCAGAGCTTTATAGCTTTACAACATTGAATCTTATTAACCGAAGAGGAGATTGTCTTAAACAGAGAGAAAGAAAGGAAAACGCACCCATCCCTGTCCATCATGGCCCGCAAGAGCTACAGAGAGGATGTTAACAATAGCAAATAGTGTCTAGCTGTGTCACAGTGTATAATTCTCATTGCTGTCTTCACATCCAGTCCCTTGCTCATTGGGTTTACTCACTATGTTCTTAGCAGTGACAACCATGGAAGAAGAGGAGTTAAATATTCAGATACTACACGATGTAACTACTTATAATATTTTAACAATTTATTTATTTCCGATTTATGAACCACATGCATGCCAGTGTCCTTGGTAGGGTCTTATTGACTTTACTAGATTCTTTGTCCTGGGGTTTTGATGATTACTGTATCAAAATTTTTACATAAAACTTAGGGGAATTTACATCCTAACATTATTACATTTTATAAAACAGGTAATTTTGTATCTTCAATTCTCTAAAGTCTATTTGATTTTTGAAAAAAAAAAAGAGACTGCTTTCAACCTTTTGCAGATATTTGGTTATACATACCTAGTTCATCCATTTAACTATTTATTTATTTTATGTGTATGAAGATTTTTGCCTGCCTATATGTCTGTGTGCCTTCTGTGCAAATTACCCACAAGAGACACCACTAGGTCGATTCTGGAAATCAAACTTGGGTCATCTGGAAAGGAGCCAGATTTTTTTTAAACACCTTTTTTCCAGGTCCAGTCCAGGTTTTGTTATGGTTTATTTTCATATGTTAATTAGCATTATTGATCATTTTGTGAGGGTTCTTTGGGAAAACTGGTATTGGTTCCATTTTCACTAGTTAATTGATTTATTTATTTAATCACTTTACATCCCAAAATCAGCCCCTTCCAATCTCCACCGAGTACCCTCCCTCCTGCTTGGCTACAGGAAGCTTCCACTTCAAGATCCACAACCCCCATTGTTAGGAGTCTCAGTTAGAGTCATCCACACAGACAATGGGGTCTTCCTAGTCCCAGGTCCCTGTTCTCTCCACACCTGAATCCCCTGCCCAACTCCCCTCCAACCCCCTCTCCCTCCCAGTTCCTTCCCTCCACCTCTCTTTGATATCATTTTATTTCCCCTTCTGAAAAGATTCAATCCTCCCGTGCTTGCACCCTCCTTTCTATACTTCATGGCTAATAGCTATTTATAAGTGAGTGCATACCATGCGTGTTCTTTTGGGTCTGGGTTACCTCACTCAGGATGATATTCTCAAGTTCCATCCATTGGCCTTTCATTTGCCATTCACCATGTCCTTTTTTAAAAAATAGCTGAGTAGTTCTCATCTATCTATCTATCTATCTATCTATCTATCTATCTATCTATCTATCTATCTATCTATCTATCTATCTGTCTCTCTATCTATCTATCTATCTATCTATCTATCTATATATCACATTTTCTTTACCCATTCTTCAGTTGAGGGACATCAAGGTTGTTTACAGTTTCTGCCTATTTTGAATAAAACTGCTCTGAACATAGTTAGTTCAGTCACTGTCATTGTGAAATGATAGAGCATCTTTTGGGTCCAGGAGTGTTATAGCTGAGTCATGAGGTAGAATTATCCCCACTTTTCTGAGAAACTGCCAGATTAATTTCCAGAGTGTGAGACCATTCAGTAAAATTTCCAGTCTCTGTAACATTTTTTTTTTACATTTTGTCTGTATATAGATTTGTGATATACTTTCATGTCTCATCAGTTCTTATTAAGTCTATAGTATGTCCTCTTGTGCAACCCTCATGAATGCTAACAATTTTGCATGCAATAATTTTTCATCAGTAATGCATATAAGTTAAATCTACATTTTAAGAGTTTCTATATTTTCTCATTCATATTTTTTATACGTTATTATGCTTACTTCTAAATTTATTCAGCTTTGAGTTTTGGAGTATATTATATACTTACCTACACACACACACACACACACACACACACACACACACACACACTCACTCACACACACACACAAACACACAAAATAATTTCAAGGTACAAGAAATTATACTATATAAATTTTTCCTTCTTTTTATCTACATAGGTAACTATGTTTATTCATATGTTTGTTGACACATATCTGTTGATCACTCATATATTAGTATGTGGAAACTCAGGGCTACCTTTGAAGAAATATTCTGTAATCATGTCTACATCATATCCTTTGAGGTAGGGATTTAGTCAATGATAGACCTTGTCAGTATGAATAATCTTATTAGTCAGTTTGCTCTGAGTGTGCCATGTTTCCACTTACCTAGGTTATAATTACGGGGAAGCAGACATATACTGCTAACACATAAACCACATAAATTTTAATATGGGATCTACGCTCAAAAAGCTAGACATTTTGGGTTAAAAAATAAGGCAGGATAACCAAACAGAAGAACTCTTTTCTCTGGGTATTAAAAATAAAAAAGAAATGTTTAACTTATTAATAGAAAACATGTATTTTACTAAGAGCCTTCATTAAATTAATGACACAATGCTATATAGAAAGAAAATGACCATTATATTCACAAACCACAAAGGATTACAGCCAGCATCAGAAGGTAAAGAGTGTAACATATTTGTACTCTCCCTATGTTCATAGATGATATGACTTATTGGATCATTTTCTATCCAATCTATTCTCACAATAATGACTATTATTTAAGTTAAAATGTATGAATCTATTTACATAGATGATACTACCAACTGCCATTAGACAGTAACTGAACAGCACAGGAGGTAAAAATAAAGAAAAGCTATTTTTCAAGGAATATGATTACTGAGAATGAAAAGGGGGTGTCCGTGGTATGACTTAACTCTTCTGTGTTAACTCAAACAATGCTGACTTCTGAACAGGGCATTGATGCTGTGGTAGGCTGTCATGCATTCGTCACCTCAGATGAAGTCCTATTAAATAGTTCGCATGCTTCTGCAACTTCCTGGCATTTTTACTAGGATAAGTCTGGGACAGCTGGTCTACCAGAGATTAAACATCCCAGAGATTATAGGGTACAATCCATTTTCCTGAAACTATTGAAAATATTCATTTTCTTTGGGAAATTTGGAAGCATTGATGTTTATCTATGTGTGTATTATTAAAACTGTTTGGAAAATAATCTTATTTATAAATGCAATTCATAGCCAAATATTGAATATTGTTTATTTTAAAATATAGTCCTTTGGTTAGTTATTTATGCTAAAATTTATTTCAGAAATTCGAAATTTGGGGGGCTTGTTTTTAAAATGAAATTTCTTAAGTGAACAATTCATTGATATTTATTTTATGTTAATCCAGTTTTTGGCTCCTAGGACTGGATAAATGGCTTAGTGAATAAAGTACTTGCCCAATAAGCATAATTGGCACATGTATTCGTATCACTTATGTGAAACCAGGAAAGGTGTGAGAAGCATCAATATTCCTTCCACTCTGGAGGCCGAGATGAATCTTTATAGAACAAGGTTACTAGCCAGAGTTAGCCAACTTGTGGGTTCTTGAATCACACAGAGACCACGCTGAATAAATAAACTGGAAAGTAACCAAAAAGTGCCCAAAGTCATATCCGGGGCTCCATAGACATGTGCACACATATGTTCCTGTGTACATGTGAACTTATACTTGCATACATATAACTGCACAAAAAATATATATTCCTACATGTTATATGTTTGATTTAAACTCTCAGACAATTAAACTTGCTAAGATTTAGTCTAAACTTTACGTTTCCTTTCTTATTTTATATTTACTATCTTATTTTTTGAGAATGTCTTATGCTAATGTGTACATATATATAGTATTTCTATCTATAGTCTCCATTCTGCTTCTCTTGTATCTCCCCTCACTCTTCTTAGCTTCATGAACTCTTCTTTAATTACTATTGTCACATCATGAACTGCTGAATCTATTCAGTGTTTGTTACTTATATATGAGCATAGGGCTAACTATCTGGAATTGGATAATTTATAAAGGGATTTATCCTTGCAGAAGATTAATTTTCACTCTCTTAGCAGCCTTTAACTGTCCATAACTCTTTATCTAAGGGCTTTATCTATCTCCATCCATATTGGTATATAAACTGACATCATTATGCAGGTCTTGATTTGGCTACCACATTTTTAATATTTCATCTCTACATCTCCTTCACGCCTGATATTTGTCACTGTTGTTAAAATAAATAATTTCAATTGAACAGAGACTGTGTGTGTGTAGGATGATTTGACTCTTAGACTTTGATGTTCCATCATGAAGAGGGGTAAACAATAGACAAACATTATTGCTTGAGAATATGTACATTTAAATTGAATTGTTTGCCTCACCAGCGGGGAGTTTGGTTAGGAACTGTGCAATTTGAAAGAAACTTTCTGACATGAAAAGAATTTCTTTCTAAATATTCTAAGTGACCGTGCTAGAGCTGTTGAGCTAAGTAACTACAAACTTTCAGGTATTTAAGTTCCTATCTGAGGACACATTTAAAGCCTGGATAATACTGTGGTCATGAACAGTAATTCAAGACCAACTGTGGCCTCTTAAAGTTTATCATGTAAGAAAGCACATTGTGTTACGGTTTAATAAGCTCGCTTAGCTCCAGTGATGCGTCTTCTTTCTTTGGCAATCAAAGGTAATTTTCATGATTGTAGATTTGAATGAATTTTATGTTTCTTTATTGCTTTTGCTTTAGCCTCCCTTGTATGAGCCACATACTGTCAATTTTAGGCAAATTCAAATTTTTCTTGCCTTCCTCATAGAAATGAATTATGTTTTCTACTGCTCCCACAGTGTGGAGCAGAAGTACTGAATGCAAACCAGTCGTGACACCATGCTGTTCTAGAGTCACCTCAAATTGTCATGATAAATCGGGACAACAAGAGCTATTTGTCAATAATACATTTAGTTGAATCGAATTTACTCTCCAGGTAGGGGGTGCTGGATTTAAGTCATATGTCACATGTGCTCAATATTTTATCAAACTTTGAGTCCCTTAAAATGTAATGAAACAACCCATAATGAAATTACACAAACATTTATTTACCTAGGAATAGTATTTTACATAAAATGTACTCATGTACCACTACGCTGATTTTCACAGTTAAGAGTTTGTGGTATATTTTAAAGTAGACACACTAAATTCAGTGTAATATAATTGCATTACTCATTCCTGAGTTTAAAATAGCTGGAATTTTTCACTTCTTTCAACTTGTCTACTTTCTTATCGATCCCATACTTCTTTTTTAATAAAAGATATAGAAAAATATCAGTAATTTTGTGTACTATGACAAATATTTGGTTTTGTCTCAGTCCAAACTGAATACATTACTAAAGCAGACCTCATTTCTCAACTACTAATGATTACTAAACTCTAGTGCAAAGAGAAAACTAGTACTTGCTGCCTACAAAATCTAATAATTCCCTCTTTCATACAGTAAATACAGCTTCATGTATAAAAATTATATGTAGAAACAACTATAATCCTCAGGTGAGTTTTTGCCATAGTTTCCTCTCTCCAGCCAGAGATGTCTCAAAACATTAGAGGACTCACTTATAATGCAGTGGCTAAATACACAGGTTCAATAATTTGACTTTTCTGTATTGAATTCATAAGCATTAGTGTCTTAGTGTGGGAACCTGTAATTCCTGTTTCTTTCCCATTATTTCATGTAATACTAATCACAGTAGTGTCTGTTGTATTAAATTAGGTGGAGAATTAAATCATAGACAATATACTTGACACAGGCCACCCGTTCCCACATTTGGAAGGAAATGTGGATTCTATTAAGTCATTTTGTCAAAACCAGCTAGAACAGAGTTCCCAATGGAGGAGATGGGGAAAGGACTGAAGGAGCCGAAGGGGTTTGCAACCTCATAGAAAGAATAACAATATCAACCAACTAGATACCCCAGAGCTCCCAGGGACTAAACTACAAACCAAAGAGTACACATGGAGGGACCCATGGCTCCAGGTGCATATGTAGCAGAGGATGGCCTTGTCAGACATAAATGGGTAGAGAGGCCCTTGGCCCTGTGAAGTCTAGATGTAGAAGAATGACAGGGTGGAGAGGAGGGAAGGAGTAGGAAGGTGGATGGGGGAGTACGCTCATAGAAGCAGGGGAAAGGGGATAGGATAGGGGGTTTCTAGAGGAGAAAGCAGGAAAGGGGATAACATTTAAAATGTAAATAAAGAAAATATGCAATTAAAAAAAGAGGTTCATTTCCCATTGGGTTACTGGCAGCCATGGGTCATTAGGTGCACATAGGCTGTGTCTATTCTGTGCCTGGGATATGAGCGCCTATGAATGGCAGCTTTCTCAAACTTAGCTTTTTACCATATTGATTCTACCTGAAGAACTGGTCATTTCTCACTTGGATTTCTGTCCAAGATCTGAGATTGTAGACTGAGATTCTGAACCCTGTTCTCCTTCACAAGGCCTGAGGCAATCTACTTTTCTCTGACTTTCGACCTCCTTTTACAAAGATGAATTTCTCTATTCATCACCAGCCAGAAGATAGTTTCGAAACAACTGGATGGATTCCACAGAACCATAGTAATTTCAAGTAACTTTCAGAATACTTCATTTCTGGGAACCTGATGGCATGTATCTGGATTAGGTCTCTATAAACATCAGAACATATGTAAAACTCAACTATGTTTGCCAAATACACTGGGGTGCAAGGTCTATTCCCACTGGCTGAGGGTTGTGGTAGATATCCCAAGTTGCTTCTTAGTGAAGCCAAATATAGTTATTAAATTTGTAAAGGATGCTGAATTTTCATTTGGTTCTCAGAGAGTCTTTATTTTCAGTCTGAACTGGAAAGAATAGAGGATAAGTCTCTAAATCTCAACTTTGATGCATTTTTTGTCTCCTACAAAATTCCATTATTGAGCAGAATTCCAAACATCACAGAATTTTGATTATAAAAAGGTTAGAGATGTACGGTTTTGTACTTTGTATAGTAAAGTTTTAATTTGATCAATTCTTTCATCATTTGTATTTTTGAAAAAAATCACCTTCAATTTGTCTTATTTAAAAATAAGTGGTATACAACGAAATGCATGTACTTACAGTATACATTCAAATATACTCTGTTCTAGAGATAACAGAAACCATCGCTGTCAGCAGTGTGGTACATAAACCCATTTCGCCCCCAATGCATTTGTGCTACCATTTAATATATTCACCCTCCACTTTCTCAGACACCCCAGAAATCTTTGAGCTGATTGCTAATATTGGAAAATATTTTATACACTTTCATAAAATAGTAATATGTTCTCTTTGTCTGGATTCTTTAATTTAGCATACTCACTTTGAAATAAGTCTGTATTGTAGACTACATTACAATTACTTCTCATTACTACTTAGTCATGTCCTGTTTTCTCCACTGGTAGGATAGATCACAACTTGTTTCTGATGGACAGTCTGAATTTGTCTGTTCTTAGTGTTAATGTTCAGATTAAAATAAATATTCTCTATAAGTAGTAATTTTGTTTTGAGTTGTCAAAACCAACCAGATAACTGTGCCATCTCATGACAGAGTTTATAATTTTAAGAATAGTATCAATCAGATTACTCTCACTTGACAGGAAGCTGCTCATCTTGGCACTGCAGGATTTTATGTTTTGTTTTGTTTTTGGTGTGTGTGTGTGTGTGTGTGTGTGTGTGTGTGTGTGTGTGTGTGTCTATGTGTATTGTAAAGTCAAAGTGTATATTATGGTTTCCTGTAATTATTTGTTTGTTTTGTATTTATTTATTTATTTAAAGTATACTGCATCTATCTTCAGACACACCAGAAGAGGGCCTTAAATCTCATTACAGATGGCTGTGAGTCACCATGTGGTTGCTGGGATTTGAACTCAGGACCTCGAGAAGAGCAGTCAGTGCTCTTAACCACTGAGCCATCTCTCCAGCCTCTGTATAATGTTTTAATGGGATTTCTGGGTGTGTTAATGGGTGGATCTCTCTCTCTCTCTCTCTCTCTCTCTCTCTCTCTCTCTCTCTCTGTGTGTGTGTGTGTGTGTGTGTGTGTGTGTGTGTGTGTGTGTGTGTGTGTGTGTGTGTAGTTTCTTGGGCTCTTTTCCTCCTGTTACTTTTGTCCTGTTTTGATGTGCTAGTTTTTGTTTCATCTTATTGTATTTTATTTTATTATTATTACTTTGAAGCCTGTTTGTTTTCTAATGAGAGACAGAAAAGAGTAGATCTAGATAGGAAGGCAGGTAGGGGGAGCTTAGAAGAGTAAAAGAAAAGAGAAACCGTGATCCAGACACATTATGTAAGGGAAAAGTCCATTTTCAATAAAAGGAGAAAATAAACATCATATTTGTCCCACAAAGCTTTCTCTTAGTTACATCTAGATCCAGTTAATTCGGCAACTGGGGTTACTTATCTTACTTAGCATCTACATAGTCCATAGATTAATCTTTCTCATGTACCATTTTCATCACAAGCCTTGGTAGAGACATTATTCTCTTTCAGTTATGCATGTGAGACAACCAAACTATATTCAATGTGTAAGTACTATGAAATGGCTCAGTGTTAGGATTTGGAACTAAGTTGATAAATTATAATTATCATTTTTTCTGTTGGGTAATGAGGTTATTTTTTTTTAGTTAATACATGTTTTCCATCCACAACTGAATATTTTTAGAAGCTGTTGGTTTTCAAATATTTTCCTTCAAGGACATAGCCTAACAGAATATTTCTACCCTAGATGTATTCATCTTGGTTGATTCCAGATCCAATCAAGAGAACGCTAAGATTCACCATCATATCAAATGTCCTTCACGTAAGGGTTGGTTGAATAAACTATTATTAATCTATTGGCTAGAAGAGCAAAATGTCACTTAATGGAAGAAATTTACATAAATATTATATAAGCTTCATAGGATAAATTTCTTAATAAAGTATAGGGACACTTGACCATGGTAAGCAATATTTTTTTAAAAGGAGAGGTAAAGTATTGATATTCATATTATTTCCTACGAGTCAAACCAATGCCCCTGCCGCTGTGATAACCTCCAAGAAAGAGGCTCAAGCTGGGAGCAGCAAAAAAGCAGAAAAGAAGGAGAAGATCATCAAGGACAATACTTTTGCAATAAAGAATAAGATATGAGCAAAGGAACAAAAGTTCATTGAGGGTGTCACTTCCAAGTGAAATTTGGTTAACAGAATCCACATCAGGCAGCACAAAGTGAAGCTGAAAAGAATTTGAAGAAAGATGACAAGAAGAAAGAACTATGAGAACTTGATAAGTTTTTTCAAGCCTGTAGTAATTGCAAAATAAATAAATAAATAAATAAATAAATAAATAAATAAATAAATAAATAAATAAATGTGCAGATCCCAAATCTCTTGTGTGAACAGTCAAACAGGGACAATGTACTAAAAAAGATGAATGTAAATTCCCTCATGACCCCCCTTTGGAGAGAAAATGTGAAAAATTAAGTATTTACATTGATGCAAGAGATGAAGAACTAAAAAAAGATACTTGGAATAACTGAGATTAGGAAAAGTTAGAAAAACAATAAAGAAGATGCAGAGCGAGGTGGTAAAGAAAAAACCCAAAGCTCAAATAGTGTGCAGACATTTCTATGAAGATATTGAAAATAACAAGTATGGCTGGGTGTGGGTGTGTCCTGGAGGTGAGGAAAACTGCATGTACTTCCATGTACTTCCTCCTGGATTTGTGCTAGGGAAAGACCAAAAGAAAGAAGAGAAAGAAGAGAAGATCTCACTAGAATCTCTAACTGAAAGACTGTTTTCTCCTGAGGTCCAAATGTTAGTAAAATCACTTGAGAAATCCGTTCCTGCATGGAAGAAAAGGAAAATACAAGAAAAGATTAGTAAACTGGAACAAGACATGGAGAGACAGGAAGCTGACTTCAAAGCAGGGAAAGCACCGGTGATCAGGAGTCGTGAGACATTTGAATTTCATCCTGAGCTGGGCAATGACGATGATGAGAAAGCAGATGATACCTCTTACATTCATGTAGCAGGTGATGAGGTTGATGATTCTGTGGGTATAAAATATATATATATATGTATATATATATGTATATGTATATATATGTATATATGCCTGTACATTGTAAGAGATGTAGAAGAAACAGGTATCTTTGGAGCCAGTCTTGAAAGAGTCACCACATATGCTTCAGATAAAGATGAGAAGGAATTAAGTTAAGTTTCTGGAGGGCAGGCAGAGAAAATGGTGAAAGCAGTGATTTGGGCAAGGTCAGTGGAGAGCAGTGGTACAGGAAAATGGATCCATCGATGCTTTTCCTGTTGATGAAAATCTGCTCTGTGGAGAAGATCTAGATGAATTAGAAGAATTTAAAACACTTGATTTAGAAGAACAACAATGAACAAGTCAAGGAAGAAAACTAGGTCCACTCAATATGATCAACATGAAAAGAAATTGACGATGTTCTTTTGCCACCTAGAATCAACAGGATGTTTATTTCCCCATGGTGAACCTGGAGGGATTCGGTCCTCCACAAAAGGAATAGTACTTCTCTTCTTGTGTAATGATGTCACAGGCGAGGCAGGTACAAGATAGAAGAAGGCCTGTCGTTGGATGAGAAGGAAGGATGGGCAGGAGAGAAGTTTGAAGGAAGAGGAGGAGACTGGAATGGAAAAGAGGAAGAGGCAGGAGGGATGGGGAGAGAAGCTCTGGCAGGACAATATGGTGGGTGACGTTCAGAGTACTTGGTGCTAGATTAAAATGCTCATTACAGAAGATGATTGTTGTTGTAACTGTCCACCCACGTAGGAAGTGTAACTGCTTTTCTGGCTTCTGATTTTCACTGGCCATGCGTAAATTTCCAGGAGCAATTATTCACACTTAAAATACTTGCTGCTTGTAACAGTTTTTCGGGAGTGGTTTTCTTTCCTTTGTATTCATATATTTTAGAGGATGCCCAAAAGGTGAGTATTTTATGTAATTAAGGAAACTGAATATGCAGACATAGTAGCATACACCTTTGGACAATAACACAGACACTGAGAATGGGACTTTTTCAATACAACAGGGTCAGCTACAGTGACCTATATTAAAGATGTTTAGAGTTCTTCCATGTTTTGCCAATAAAGTTGTAAATAAAAACATCATATATCCAAAAATGTTACTCAAGAATAAAATTCTCTATATGACACTGTCACTTGCATGTTAGGCCGTTGAATATACAGTTAAGTGGCTAAGTAAATGAGGAGGGAATCTGAATACATCCATAGCAAGGGAGGTACTGAGTCTTTTACTCTGTGGCCCTCTCATTCATCATAAACATTTCCCCTGATCTTTTAGCAGCTTACATTTACTGCACAGTCACACCACAAATAGGAAAACAACTAATGAGAAGAAAACATAAAGCGAGTCTCTGAGATGCAGGGTCTAGACTCTCCAACACAAAAATCTGGAGAATAGAACTTCACATGCATCCATGTACACTGGAGCCCACTTAATTAACATTGTTTCTGTTCTTCATTCTTAAAATCTCCTCAGCATTGGCTGTTAGGATATGGCAAGAATTGGGCAAATGGTCCTACAGAGATTTGAAAGGATTCCTGTGGGGTTTAAGGTGCTCCTTCATTGTACTTTGGCTAACAATTATGCCAGTTCCTCTGTAGGAAGTGAGAATCTCTTATATGAATTCCACATACATTCTTTCTTTTAACTCGGGGAAATGGATTCTTAGCTATGCCCTTAAATGTGTTCGCTTTTTGTTTTGTTTCGTTTAGTTTTAGAGTAGGAGAAAGCACCTTACTGCTACTGAATAGCTTTTCTGCTATCCTCTGAGGTTAGGATTTAACGAAGTTCAAAACTGAAAGCAACTTCCTGTCAGCTCAAACAGGCTTGGAGAATCAGAGAAGGAGGTGGTCAGCGTGAGCAGTGGGAAAGCCGTGGCTCTTGTTCTTGGATGGGTTCTAATGCTACTTGTGTTAATTTGGCCTCCCAAATTCCATGGGAACCTGCACTTCTGCCTGTGAGATGCTGAGCTTCCCTGCCCCAGTTGCCCTTGATGGTAAATAAAGTTGCTGATGGCTAATGACTGGGCAGAGAGTCAGAGGCAGGATTTTAGGATTCTCAGGCAAGGGACTGAGGTAGAAGGGGATTCTCCATTGCAGAGAGAGGAAGGAGGTCCAGGACTGAGAAGGGAAGGACATAAAGACAGAAAGACAGAGAGACTGCCAACATGTAAGAGTTAGAGTATGGCTGTAGGCCTTGGTCCAGTGTAGCAAAGATAGAATATAGGTTTTAGTAAGTAATAATTCAGGAGTATTGGAGGGGAGGCATTAACAATATGGAAATTTGGTTGGGAGTGCCTCAGCGATTGAGCTGTTTAAGGCATGTTAAAATAGAAGCTCTTCTCTCTCTCTCTCTCTCTCTCTCTCTCTCTCTCTCTCTCTCTCTCTCTCTCTCTCTGTCTTTCATTCAAGAATCTAGAGTACTGGAACGGGTAGCAAGGAGTGAGTGCTGTCACCACCGGGGAGTAGGGGCAAATTAGACTCTCTTTTATTTCAGAATTGACCCTATTTCATGGAGTTTTCATGTATAAAACAAACCTAAGAGGGCAAGAAGTAATAGTAACATTACCAGTTCAGTCCATTATCACAAGGCTCAAGGCAGGAGCATGGCAGCATCCAGGCAAGCATGGTGCAGGAGCTGAGAGTTCTACATCTTCATCCGAAGGAAGCCAGGAACAGACTGAGCATCCCCAGACAGCTAGGAGGAGGCTCTCCAAGCCCAGCCCCACACTTCTCCAACAATGCCACACCTTCTAATAGTGCCACTCTCTCTGGGCCAAACGTGTGCAAATCATCACAATCATCCTCTATTTTTTGTAGGATTGTGTTCTCCCTGAGATTTTCCTCAAGCAATCCAGACATCTTCTGCTTGGATATACTGTTCTTTTGTAAGTCTCTGTTTCTGGACATATTCTTTCTCCCATTTTGTGGCTGTCTTCTCAGTTCTTTAGTGATTTTGATATTGCATTATGTATTTTCCTTCAAAGACCTAAGGTATTTTGGTTAATTCTTGGCTGTAAATTGCTTTCTATAGATAGTAGAATCTCTTTGGTATGGATGTGAGATGTGTCTTATGAATTCAATGCTCTTCTTAAACTCACTGTATATGTCTATCCAAGAGTAGCTATGAAATGATCTTTTTGTCTATACCTCCAAACAATTGGAAGTATAGTCATTTATTACTGTGTTTTTTACTGATTTTACTGATTTTTAATGAGCTGTTTAGCAAATCTAAGTAAAGCCAAAATTTCACTGTAACTAAATGCTAAATAATTTAATAATTTTCAATATATGCTTCTTTATTTCTCTTATGTTTTCCTTAAAAATTGATGTCAAATTCTTTTTAAATATTGATCTTTCTATCATTTTAGTTTATATTTTTCTACTATCATCCAATGAGCTACATTTTTATATTGCAAACAAATAAATTATGAATTATTGTACTGATTTTGTTCATCTTTAAGTACACATTTTGAAATTGGTAAATACAGTAACAACTTAAGAAAATTTTGTTACAGGGAATTCTAAAAGGTGTGTTCCCCTTCCTCTACATTGGTGAAGATATTGAGTGTTCCTCATTTTTCAAGGTAATTCCCTACACTACATATAAAGAATAATGCACATGACTCTGGGAGTGTTTGGATTTTTATTATTATTTATTTATTTTTACATTCCAGATTTTATTCTCCTCCTGGTCTACCCTGTAAGAGTTCTATTTTTCCAGACATCCTCTCTGCCCCAACTCACTCCCCACCACCCCACCTTCCCATCTCCACAAGGATGTCCCCACTCCACCTACCCCACCCACTCCACCTACCGCATCCACCCCACCAGACCTCTAAACTTCCTAGGGCCTACATTTTCTTGAGGGTTAGGTGCATCTTCTCTGACTGAACCCAGAACTGGAATTCCTCTGCTGTATATGTGTTGGAGGCCTCATCTCAACTGGTGTATGCTGTCTGGTTGGTGATCCAGTGTCTAAGAGATCTCAAGGGTTCAGGTTAATTTAGACTGCTGGCCCTCCTACAGGGTTGTCCTCCGTCTTAGCTTCCTCCAGCTTTTCCCTAATTCAACGAGAGGGGTCTGCACCTTCTGTTCCTTGTTGGGTACACATATCTGCATCTGACTCTTTAAACTGCTTCTTGGGTTTTTGGAGTGCAGTCATGGCAGGTCTCTTTTGTGAACACCCCATAGCCTCAGTAATGGTGTCAGGACTAAGAGCCTCCCCTTGAGCTGGATCTCACTTTGAGCCTGTCACTAGATCTTCTTTTCTTCAGGTCCTATCCATTTTCATCCCTGCATTTCTTTCAGACAGGAAGACTTATGGGTCAGAGTTTTGGCTGTGGGATAGCAACCACATCTTCACTTGATGTCCTGTCTTTCTGCTGGAGGTGGATTCAACAAGTTCCCTCTCTCCACTGTAGGGCATTTCATCTAGGGGTCCCTTTGGGTCATTAGAGTCTCTCACTTCCCAGGTCTGGTATTCTAGAGGGTCTTCCCAACCTCCTTTCTCCAGAGGTCACTTGTTCAGTTCTTTCTGCTGGCTCTCAGGGCTTCTTCAGTCCTTTTCCCAAAGAAGTCAGAGTGGAGAGAGCAGATGATGCTAACTTAGACATGTACTGTAAAGAATGTATGCTTTCCTCAGTGTCTATCAGAGAAATGATGACATTAACATCTGTGATAACATGAAAGAGAAGCCTGGACACGGGAGAACCATGGCTTGACTCCAGTCTCAGTCTCAGCTCAGTGGTCTGGAAAGCAAGAAAGCAGATATTCTGTGTAGAGAAATGCAGTGTATACTGATACTTGTCTAAGTACAATGCCAGGAGATCACTTGAAGGCAGTAGGCAGAGAGACATAGCTCTTACTTTCTTAAGCTTTTATTCTACTCAGACCCAGATGTAATTGAATAACACACATCTATGTGAACACTGTAAACTTTATTTTATGTACAGGTTGTATCAATCTCATTGATGAATACTTTTACAAAGACACCTATAAACCATGTCTAAACCACATAAACGGAATGTCCTATGGTCCAATAAAATTAAATCTTAAATTCAATTCTTAACCAGTTATCATTATTTTGCATATATTTTCACCAGAGTTTAATCTTCACCTTTTTGCTACTATCTCACTTAAACAACCAAACACTACTGTGTGCTACTTCACTCTATATACAACAGACTTCATAATGAGGGCAGAACAACTCACCAAGACCAACCATTGCACTGTACTTATGTGAAAAACACAATATTAGATAAAACATTTGAGTCTCGATCAGCTAGCAAGTGCTAAATTAAATTAGGAGAAACCTAAGTATGCTTTCCCCTAGTACACCAGGAAAATTGTGATTCCTTTGTGTGTTTGTTGGCAGTTATTCCACAGTTGAACAGGAAATCAAGGTATATCTTGACCTTAATCTTCTGAGGAAGAAAGTCGGTCACTCATCCATCCTCCAGCTCCCACTTGAATATATTTCCCACAATATCCATCACTGCACTCAATAGCAACCTCTTAAGAAGGAAGCCAATGGAATATCTTATATGAAGCTAAAGGGAGAGGTGCTGTTCTAGACCATTTCTTATCAGGTACTATTCTAGGATTGTTCAATCAAATCCAATTTCACAAAAGCAAAATCTATGTTGCCTTCACCTGGGTTTTATGTATAATTACTCTTGGGGAAGATGAGTTGAATTGAAAACACACCATTGATTATTTGGTTTATGTCACTCAAGTGTTTTCAGCCCAAGAGTATGTATGACCTTAGTCCAATAATGGGAGTTGTTAAGGGGAAGCCAACTGAACTTTTCCAGCTTCAGTCTTTAAATATCCAGAGAAGCTACCAACTCTAAAAATGAACAAGTTCTTGTCCTATATTTTTTTGGAAGGTTTTAGGTGTTATTTGTTTTTTGTTTTTTGTTGTTGTTGTTGATTTTTCCTGTGTTTTCTTTTTATTTATTCTTCTGTTACATATTACATCCTCAAGGTAGCTGTCCCTCCACTCTTCTCAGCCACCCCTTTCCTTCTATTTAAGATCCACTCCTTGTCACTTCCCTTCAGAAAAAGGCAGAAATCCCAGAGATATCAACCACACATGGCCGTGGTTGTTTGAATAAGTATAGTCTCGTAGATTCGTGTGTTTGAATGCTTGGCACATAGAGTGCAGCACTCTTAGGAGATGTGGCCTTTTTGGAATAGTTGTGGCTTTGTTGGAGAAAGTGTGTCACTATGGGGGTAGGCATGGAGGTTTCCTATCTCAAGCTACACCCAGTGTACAAGCTACACACCGTCTCCTTCTGCTGCCTATGTATCAAGATATAGAACTCTCAGCTCCTCCAGTGCCATGTCTGCCTATATGCCACCATACTTCCCAACATGATAATGAACCAAACTTCTGAACTGTAAGCCAGTCAAAATTGAATGCTTTTCCTTTTAAGAGTTGCTGTAGGCATAGTGTCTCTTCACAACACAATGACATAACAATTTACAATAAGACTAGCACATTCCCTTATATGAAGGTACCCCTGAAGATGTCTTTAAACCCAATTTCCTGTAATGTCCAAAGATAAAGTTTGCACCTTTGAGGGCAGCTGTCCACTTGCCCTATAAGCATGGTGAGCTGATTGTGAGGCTGTGTTGTTTCTACTCCTACCACAAAATGAGGCAAAGTAGCATGGTGTCCCTGAAGTAGTCTCAATTTGTGACAAGGTTTGTGTCATTTTGCTGTTGTAGAAGTTGAGCTCATTAAGTTAATTCAGGTACAGGAAATTTCTCAGCCATTTCTAATCCATATGTAAGGCCCTGTGGGTAAACATTTCCTAGTGTAAAATTTCACGAAGGGGTTAGTATGTCACCTTCTGGACCACTGCAACTCAGAGCTTCAGTCTTCCATTGATTGCACAGTGAGTCAAATTTAATGTCTCTCCCTGAAAGATTTAACATCCAAAAGGACCTGCGGACAGTGCATCTGCCAAGCCTGAGGATTAACTGTGTTCTGAGGGAAGGGAGGAGAAAGGTTTCAGCAGGAGTGCTTAACAGGCTCAGACACATAAACTCATTAGGAAACTTTACTCTGGTGTACATGAAATCAGCCCAGGCTTTTAATGCCATTGTGAATTATGCACTCTGCAGTGTACACACATCAACTATTCCTCATTTGCTAGCCAACCATTTGGATGACAAGCATGGACTAAATTTTTGTGTCAATCTGCTTCTGTGCTCCTGTTTCAGTCTGAGGGTGACTTATTGCTAGCCATTATGTTAAATATAAACCCTAAGTGCAAACTATCTGCCATTAAACACAAGTAGATGTAATTGGTCCTATTGACAACATGTTATATTATATTGACATTTTTTTCTTTAACCAAAATCTGTAGCATGTTTTCCCCTCACCTCAAGTCTATTGTATACTATAAGATAAACTCTCACATAAATCTAAGCCAATTACATGTTCCTCATAAGTACCCACCTTTTACCATACAAAAAATTACCTTGAGCAAGATTTTTCAACCTGAAAATGACCTAAAATATTCAAGGTCATTTCAAAATTTAAATTTTAAATGTATTTCAAATTATTATTTTGACACCTTTACCTGCTCAGCCATCTAACTGGCCCAATTCATTTAATTACTAATATCAACTTTATTTTTCAGATAGTCAAATCAATTTTCATAGTTATAAATAGCAAATAAAAGAACCAAAACCACGATGCAATGCAAACATTTGTTCATGTGCTTCTGCTGACAATATTCTTAAGCAAGCTATGTTCTCACTAGAGACAAAAGGCAGACCCTTGCATCTACATACATAGGGTTTCTCTTTTCCTATATTGTAAATTTATATGAACTGGAATTACTTGAGTTTTCTTCAACAATACTTTTTTGTCATCTTCTGCTTATTTCCAGGAGGGCCTTCCACAGGTAACTAGGACAAGTCCTGAGAACACTTTAGTAGTGATAATGGGAGTAATGTATGATATTTATGAGTTGATTATGAAGCAAAGTACATTGCTAAAATTAAAAGACAGGATCATATGACCACTGATTTTGATTTCTAGTTATTTGTATCATTCATGTTTACATAGTAGGCATAAACAAACCCTTATTCAAAGACATCTCTATAACAACAAATCTAGTTGAACAAACAACACTCTAGTCTATTCCCAGAGAACATGAAATGAGGATAAAAGTGGGCACTGCCATACATTTGATCAAATCTATACACAATCTGTTGAATGTAAATTTGAAAAACTGTTTCTCACAATTGGTTAGCAGAGCAAATAGAGTCCATTGTCTTCTCTTCTTAAACTATTCCTCTCTCAACAAAGTGCAATGTATGCCCCCCCACTAGTATACCTAAAGTAGATCATAACATTTTATAAGGTTCTTTGTATTCACTTTTTTCTTTCTATGAAACAAAATTACTGAATCTATAAATATATTGTCCTGGTGTGACACCTTATTAATTATGATGAAACCTGAACTACTTTTCTCCATTCTACACGTCTTACCTGCCAATGGGATAGTCAATAATTCTCTGTCTTGGTATATATTACATTCTGGAATTCATATATATAATTTAAAAAGTACACCTTCAAGAAGATTTTATACTCTATATGTCACTGAAGCTAAATCTTGATTTCACATATCCCCATGTCAAGTTTATCACTGCTAGTGAAAGGAGATCCTTGGGAAATATCCTCTATTCATATTAAACTCTTCTGATAAAAGACCTACTAGACCATGGATGAGACAGCGAGTTTTGATTCCGACAAATCTGGACTTAAATTCTGAAATTCATACTAAGGAGTTGTTTGGCTCCAGGTTATCACTTTGTAATTCGGACAGATTCATTGACACCAAAATCCACGAGAGAGATGTTTACAACTTAAAATTTCACCAGATAATGATGAGATTTAAGTAATATGAATGTTCATATCAGGCCTAGAGAATGACCTTCCAAACTGAAGGTATCGCCAAATAATTTATTTGAATCAGTGGTGCTGATTTAAGCGAACTCATGTAAGACATATGGTTAGCCCCATATTTTAGTTGGCTTTGTACAATTCATGCCCTACTTTGAAATATTCCTGGATAATGAAATGGAGTGGAGATTCTTTTACAGTGGTCCCAAGAACATGCTCTACCCTGTGCAGGGAGCTGCCTTCTTCAATTAGGCTCAACATAGTGCATTGTTAATTGAATTAGATTACAGTCTCTATTGAGAAAACCATACGTGGTTGTCCGTTACATCAAAATGTCTATGGCTGCAGACAAAGCAGCTTTGGCTAGCTCATCTATGGCTTCAGAAGTCGCATCTTGTTGTCTTTAAGGAGAGCATTTATAATTCATTGGCACTGAAAACATCTCCATCTACCTACCACCTCAATTAAATGAAAGATCTTGTTAACTTAAACAGTGGTGCCTGAAATAGCTATTGATTTCATCATTCACTTAGGGGCAAGCTCATTTCCTATGGCCAAGGATGAGGAAAGGGTTGGAATGAGACTGACAAATTGAGATATATTCTCAAGCACTAACTCTACTGTTCCTTTCCAAGGCCAGATGCCTCGATTGCTCAAAAGAGCCAGCTACTGACATTGCAGATATCAGCAAGCAAGGGAACAGATGCCATAAAATTTGTGTATAAGAGAAAACTGGATAGCTCCCAGGGCCGATGGGTCCTTGAAAAAGTAAATATAAATAGATAGATAGATAGATAGATAGATAGATAGATAGATAGATAGATAGATATTAAAACAAAGAAAACGAAATGTGAATTCTCTGACAAAATTAGTACTTTTTTCTGTGTGTGAAAATTAAATAATAAGAGATATTGGTCTTCTTTAAACATTTCAATGCTGTAGGAGAGGTGAGATTGGGCATTTAATCAAGTGCATTTATGCAGTCCACCTGGATGGGGCTTACAAGAAGGCCTCTGAGTGGGGGTGTCTTACAAGCTTTGGTAGACATGGCTATCAAAATATTATCTGTTGATTTGTACTGTATGTTCCAAATGCCTTCAACTTAGAATACTATTTTAGATAAGATTTTTTCAGACTATCTAAGGAGTATATCAAGTGTCAAGGGTGCACTTAATAATAGGTCAGTAACTAGATGGGTTTATATAGCGTTAGGAGAAAGGAACTTTGACATCTTTATATAGGAAGACGGGATCATGTTGAGGTAAGTGAGGAAGAAATTACCCCTTGACTGTTCTGTTTCCTTTCTCTTAAAATGGTATTTTGTTTAATATTCATAAATATATAATAGTATACTTGATATTCCTTTCCAATTCTATCCCAATTGTATCTTTCCATCTCTTTTTCTCTGTCTCTCTAGAAACCACTGAGTTGATTTAATGCTCCCTGTGTGCACGTGAGTGTGGGTCCATCTACTAGAATATATAAGGAAACTTTCCTGTGCAAACCACTATAGGAAATAGACTATTTTCTCCTAGAGCCATCATTGCCAATAACATTTTAGATAGAAGTTATATTTCTTTTTTTTTAAGATTTTATTTATTGTAAATGAGTACACTGTAGCTGTCTTCAGACACACCAGAAGAGGGCATCAGATCTCATTACAGATGGTTTAACCAACCTGTGGTTGCTAGGATTTGAACTGGGACCTCAGGAAGAGCAGTCAGTGCTCTTAACCACTGAGCCATCTCTCCAGCCCCTAGAAGTTATATTTCATGAGCCTCTCCTTAATCAATGCTGAGTCTTTGCTGGCTTGTTCTTGTGCAGATCTTACACAGGGAGCCTCGGCTTCTGTGGGTTCATGAATGCAACCATGCTACCATGTCAGGCAAATTGTTTCTCTACAAACCTTATCATCTCTGCTTCTTTCTTTCTGCAAGTCCTTGAAATTTTCAGAAGACAGGCTATGATATACTGAGAGTTGAACACTCCATGGTCTCTTATTTTCTACACATAGGTTGTTTTATGATATATCTAGTACAAAAATGCACTTTTTATGGTGATAGTTCACAGATGCTTTAACTTATTAGTATACTGATAAGAACTAATTGCTATGTTCCTTTAGCAGAATAATTGTATAATATGCTCTCCTTATCGCTGAACTCAGCTGGCTATGGAATTTTGGCCCAGTAACAATACCAAGACTGTTCTGCTTGTGAAACCAGCTTTAAACCCAGTTTTCATGGGGTTAATTCTTGGTTCTCCTTGGCAGGCAAAGTTGCTATTTCAGCTTTTGCCTCCATGTTCACATGGTTTCCTCCCAGTGTCTGTGAACATCAACCTCAGCTTCAAACTCTATTTATACTGGTACAGCCTAATAATGCCACATTAATCTGATAGTGTTTACCAAGGTCCTGTTTTCAAATAAGGTTACTTTCTGAGGTATCAGTATTTAGTACACTAACATATTTAAAAATGACAAATCCTATCTCATTATAAGGATTCAAAACATAGCCATTACACTAAATATGTTCAACTCACATTCTAATGACTTAATACAGAGAACGGTGTTTCTTCATAAGCATATAATTAAATGGTTTATAGAATGTGAGTTTTATCATAATACAAAGGATAATGACAATATATAAAAATGACACATCATTTCTGAAAGTAGAGATCACAGACCAGAAACTTGACGGTGGATTTTGTACATATATTAGAAGCTTTCATATATCGGAGTAGCTCTAATTTTCTTGAAAAATAGTCAAGCAGTGCATGTCCTTTTTATAGGATCTGTTTGCCTGCTTCAATTCAATATGGTTGGTAATACTGAATCTTATCCTGGGAAATTTTGAATTTTGTGTATGGGATGTTTTGAGATGTTTGTTCACTTACTTACTTAATCTGTAATGACATTATATAAACTGTTCTTTCTCTCTTTCTTTCACTACACACACACACACACACACACACACACACACACACACACACACACAGCACAAGAACATTTTTGTTAAGTCCCTTACCAATTCTTCATACATCTGTTAAATCCTCTTTTCTTTTTCTTTTTTTAAGATTTATTCATTTATTTATATAAGTACATTTGTTTATGTCTTCAGATACACCTCAAGAGGGCATCAGATCTCTTTACAGATGGTTTGAGCCACCATATGGTTGCTTCATTGAACTCAGGGACCTCTGGAAGAGCAGTCAGTGCTCTTAACCACTGAGCCATCTCTTCAGCCCCTAAATCCTGCTTTTCAATGCTGGCTTTGCTTGTCCACAACTTTTGTCAGCATTTGTTACATAGACGTTTACTTACTTCTCACACAGGCAAACCACTTACTCTTTCACCAGGGATATATTTTCTTTCTTTAATGAGAGCTTCATTCACTGGCCACTCAGGAGAGCTCATCTTAACTGTGTTATCTGGTGAGCAGAGGAGGATATTTATGAAGGCTGAGTAGATCTGTTTATGATTTCTGCAAAAGTCTCTTTCTGTTGGCCAGCTGAACAATTTGATTCCTTTCTTTGCTCTCCATAACATTTTAACTCATCCTTATTGACAGTAGTTTTCTTCTGCTTTATATAACCATTTGATTTTGTTTGTTTGCTTGCTTGAAAGTTGATAAATGTGGAGATTTTTTCAAATAGGAAGTGTATAAGGAAACTGATGGGTTCAGTACTAGCGGTAGAGTCTACTACAGCTATGAAATGTATAAAAAAAATAATACTTGGACAATTTTTATGAGATACTTATCATCCTTTTAATGTAAGGTTAAACATCTTAAGACAAACAATAAGAAGTTATGATACACAGAAGGTATCATGTGGGGTCTTTCTTCCTTCCTTCCTTTCTTGATGAAGCTGATTTTTAAAGTTTCATGAACTGTATCACCATAAATATTAATACTGAGTCAAGGATCACAATATATCAATTTTTTGGTAAATACAAATAGCACTTCTTTTCTCATTTTTTCTTAAGCACGGAGTAAGAATATATTCATATCTGCCAGAATATATACATGTATAAGTCATTTTTGGAGATAAATAAACATAAAATTAAAAAAAATAAGCAAACTTTGCATTGTCATTAAATATAAGCTCTACATTGTTTAAAAATGCAACTACTCAAGGGGCTGGAGAGGAAGAAGAGAGGCTGGATTGTAACCATTATTTTAAAATGAGTGTGTAAAGCTCATGTATCTAGGGTACATTTTATGTTATTAGCACAAAGTCCCATCTGTTCAACAAGAACTGTGCCCATGTAGAGAGAATGCATTTTTTGTAAATAAATGCAAAACCTCCCGGAAAGCCTGTTGTAGCCCTTAAAAAGAACGCCAGAGATAATGACAAGGGGAAGTGGCAGCCTGTCTTTTCCTTCCTTGAAGAACCAGCGTCTTTTCTTTTGAAGCTGAACTGTGGGACAATCTGGTATAAATTATTGTCCTTCTAGGACTCACAGGTACTAAGAACCTAGTGTTAAAACTCTCTACGCATTCTTCTCAGGGTTTTCATCCATTTGAACCTTGGTTTATGAAGTTCCTGCTTCTTAACTAGTTGTGTGCATATATATGTCTGTGCACACATTTCTCATTCTGCTCCCTACTTCTGTTCTCGATCTTAAAATGTTGTCCAGTCCTTAAATACAGAACTCCTCTTCCTATAAAATAACTTGTGTTCTCCTTAATTCTTGAATTTGCATTCACAGCATTTACTCTTTTGAGAGGCTATGATATCTTTGAGCTCTTGGTTGGCCTATACTTGATATTGGCCCACTATGTGACTATAGAGAGATGGAGATGATTTTTCTTAATCCTTGCCTCAGTTATAGTACAATCAGTAAGTTTGGTGGACAGTGTCTCTTAGGTTCTAGTACAGAGTAATTTAACTCAGTGCAACACCGGGTAAGTAATTTCCTTTTTTAATGTTTTTTTAACATTGCATTTATTTACTAAATTATTGCTAATATTATTGTCATTATTATTACTAGCATTATTATTGACTTAGAGTCTCACTTTGCATCAGAGGTTTTTTGGTTTGCTATGTACTCGGGGCTGGCTTGACATGAGGTGATCCTCATGCCTCAGACTCCTGAATGCTTAGAACAGGACTGAGTCACCATGACTAGCATTCTCTAAAGTTTTTATCAGGAATTCTGTTAATGGTATTATTTCTGTTATTAATAATCCTAGCAAAATTAGTTCACTATGGAATAATACATAAAGGTCTGATATGATTGATATAAATGGTTGACTTGATATCCTTTCCTCTGTATTTTTATTTTTCCTATTCAGTTTTATGGTATTCAGAATAATCCATGTATGAGAACATAAATAAGGTACTTTGCATGGACTCAGATACTCACAAAGAACAATGAACAGATGTGCTATAAACTGTGTTACAAGAGGGATGAATATGTGTACGACACATGGGAGCTTGAGTAAGGAACATCTGTCCCACTTAAACCTGGGAATGTTGTGTAGCAAATAGACCTAAACACTCAGGTGTGACATTTCCTGTTAGCAGACATCTAATGAGGTAAAGACAGAATGAGAACCTGGATGGTGGGACTATTTTCTTTGAAAACATGGATAAAGTTAGCATTATAAAGTGGATACCAAGTCCAAATGCTGTTCTTGGGTTTCCTTCTCCATCATTGCCCTATATTACATTTTCTACTTACTTATATATGAACAGCAAGAACAAAGAAACAACAAATCTCATCTGTTCACTTGTATTTAGTCCACCCAGCCATTGCTGCCCACATTGGGAGGCAGTGGCAATATGCACGTTGAAGTAAATTCATGACCATATTATCTAAGTTAATGACTTTTACTTGTATTCCATTTAAGAATGAGCCAGGTAATAAACAATGTACTGTGCTATTGCGTCATATTAAAACAGCTATGTAATTGCAATTAATGTTAAAATAATCTATTTATAAAGTTCTAGGATATGCATTTATATTCTACCATTCATTCATTTCCAGTCTGATGCTGGGTGTACCCCCATTAAATTGTAAAATACAAGATCGTCAACCTGATTTTCTACTTGCAGTCACATTACTAGAGTGTGTTCTGTTCCTGTCTGTTTGGTATAACATCATTAAGGCCTTTTGGGTCATTTATATATAGCTATTCAATTCCATTGTGACCATCTAAAGATTCTTTTCAGTTCTATTTAAGCAATGTGACCTGAGCAGAAAACACTTAGCTTTACTTGAAAAACTGGAGAGGGGCTGAAATGAACCCATACTTTAACTCATCCCTGTTGTTCATACATGAACCATTAGCAAGCCAAGACGCCCAACATATTCCCATGTTCTAGACCTTCAAATGTGAGAAGGTTTACTTGCTGCCAAATAAAGTGGATGAAAAATAGAAACAACTCAGCTATTGAAGAGTAGAAACTACTGGAACATCTATCTGTCCTTCAAGTTCATTGGTTGAAAGAGTTGATGATTCAATACAAACACGTATTTGAATACTGATTAAATAACTCACAAGTTCAAGAAGGGGAAAAAAATGCTACTTAACTGAGGTTTTTCCTATACAGCAGAGAATATTGAGCTGCAGAGTTCATAGCCAAATCCCTACCAAATATGTATTGTGTTTTACAGATTGATTAGTTATAGAGCATAGATTTTATATAAGGTACTTCTTTCTTTCCCATTAATGAATTTATTTATTCACCTTATATCTTGAACATAGCCTCACCCTCCTCTGGTACCCCCTCACATAGGGCCTCTCCTATTCCTCTCCTTATACCCCTCTCCCCTGGGTATTACTGTACCCTGGCACATCAAGTCAGTGCAGAACTAATTGCATCCTTTCCCACTATAGCCAGACAAAGTGGCTCAGTTGAGGAAGACAACAGATGCAGGAATTGCCACTGCTCTAATGGTTGGAGGCTACGTAAAGACAAAGCTGCATATCTTCTATACATGTGAGGAGGGCCTAGGTCCAGCCCATGCTGTTCTTTGGTAGACAATTCTTATACTATAATGGTAATTCTTATGTTATAATGTTCTAGCATTAAAGATTTTTATTGATAAAACCACCAATTTATAGGACAGATACTATTACAAAATGTTCTCTCTCTCTCTCTCTCTCTCTCTCTCTCTCTCTCTGTGTGTGTGTGTGTGTGTGTGTGTGTGTGTGTATAAAAGTAATTAAGACACACATAAAAAGTATTCAATACTTTAGTGTTTTTCTTCTATCTGGTTTTTCTTGCTCTATATGCTTGCCTCTGTTTATTTGCATAAATGGTTAGGACTAAATTAGAAGAATTTAAATATATACTATGCTTGTCATGATTATTCTGTAGACTTGATTTTTCCTAAGGTTTCTTCTTTATTATTGGTTTATGTCTGTATGTGTGTCTGTATATGTGTATATGCACATAAATGCAGATTACTGAAGAGGCCAGAAAAGGGCATTAGATAACCATGCACAACCTAATGTGGGTGCTTGGAACTGAACTGTCATTCATAAGAGTAATACTTTACCAGAACTGCTGAGCTGCCTCTTCATTCCCAGATTTGGTTCTTAAAGTCTATCAGTTGTACTCTATGTGATACTCTTCAGTTTTCTGATTATTACGTTAAAGATATCTTTTTAATTATTTATTTAATGTATGAGTACTCTGCTGCATATGCACCCGCCTGCCTGAAGAGGGCATTAGATCCCCCTAGAGATGGTTGTGAGCCACCATGTGGTTGTGGGACTTGAATTCATGACCTCTGGAAGAGAAGTCAGTGCTCTTAACCATTGGAGCCATCTCTCCAGCCCCTAAAGATATTTTCATTATGAAAAACAATATTTAAAACATATGTAAGTAACATATTTTTAAGATACTTGGAGCCTGTCTACTTTGCTGCCCAAGGATGAAGTCATTTGTTTTATCCAAATATGTCAAAGTCACAGAGACTGAGAATTGCTTATGTCAGGTCTTCAGAGCTTTCCACATGTATCTATAGTCACCTTATGAAAACATGTCAGGCCTTTTGTCTTAGTCTTATCCTAGCACTCTTCTCTATGCCCCTCATGTGCTGAATTTTACACGTTTATGTATGTCTCTTCCACCAGCCTTGGAGAAGGATGTTCAAGGATGAGTCTGTGCTGTATTTTCACCATCTCCAGGTGCTCCCAGCTTTGGGTCTGTCACATGATAGCAGTCTATCAATACAATCCTGTGCTTTATAACATGGTACTTCTCACCATAGATCGGGGTGACTAAACAGTCAAAATGATTGAGATTCATCATCTTTGTAAAAACAGGTGGACCCAGCCCCATGGCTGATGATTGAGATAGTATAAAGATTAGATAGAAAACAGAAATGCCTTCATTATTAAAAGTATTATGTTATTGTTAGCCTTATATCTGGTTAAATAGTAATTTATTCATGAGTAATGATAATTACCAGAGATTGATATAAGTATATCAATGAAATATATCAATAGTTAAATATATAGTTACTTATTTAATTGTAATTGTATTATTATCTATAATTACACACATAAATCAATCAATAATTATTCCAATGAAATATAAATATATTTCTAGCAAAAAGGTATACTATATAAGAAAAAAGTATGACATTTTGGGTAGCATAGTGCATGTATCATTCAGAGTAAGGATATGGTATCCAGTGGGCTTGAAAAATCCAGAATTAATGAAAAAGTTTTTTTCTTTTTTTTAATTGGATATTTCTTTATTTACATTTCAAGTGATATTCCTTTTCCCAGTTTCCTTTCCATAAGCCCCCTATCCCCTCTGCCTCCCCTTCTTCTATAAGGGTGTCCCCCTCACCATCCACTCCCGATACGGCCACCCTGACATTCCCTTACACTGGGGGTCTGACTTTGGCAGGACCAAGGGCTTCTCCTTCCATTGGTGCCCAATAAGACCATTCTCTGCTACATATGCAGTTGGAGCCATGGGTCAGTCCATGTGTAGTCTTTGGGTAGTGGTTTAGTCTCTGGAAGTTCTGGTTGATTGACATTGTTGTTCTTATGGGGTTGCAAGCCCCTTCAGCTAATTTAATCAAGCAAAAAGAACTTGCTTATAAGCAGAAAAATCATACAACACAAACTGATAGTCAGGGTAATGATAAACATATGTCACATCAGAAACCAATGTCATAAGTTTTGATTTCCCAAAAACTTCTTACCTACAATAAGTTTCAATTTCCTGAAGTTTCTAAATAACAATAGAGTGAAACTCATTCTTGTGTAGAAGTAAGCTACAAGGAAGACTCCAGTATTCTTGGCTGGTGGTAACCCACATGTATGCTACTTGGAAACAAGGACCCATGAAGAAGAAAACACCTAGCTTAGGGAAAGAAAGGGATAAGCAGGCCGGGTGGCTCCAGACAGTGTATATGTACCACATTTTCTGTATCCATTCCTCTGTTGAAGGCTCTCTGGGTTCTTTACAGCTTCTGGCTATGATAAATAAGGCTGTTATGAACAGAGTGGAGCATGTGTCTTTGTTGTATATTGGAGCATCTTTTGGGTATATGACTAGGAAAGGTATAGCTGGGTCCTCAGGTAGTGGAATGTCCAATTGTCTGAGGAACCCCCAGATTGATTTCCTGAGTGGTTTGACCAGTCTGCAATCCCACCAACAATGGAGGAGTGTTCTTCTTTCTCCACATCCTCGCCAGTATCTGCTGTCACTTGAGTTTTTTATCTTAGCCATTCTGACTGGTGTGAGGTGGAATCTCAGGGTTGTTTTGATTTGCATTTCTCTGATGACTAAGGATGTTGAACATTTCTTTAGGTGTTTCTCAGCCATTCGATACTCCTCAGCTGAGAATTCTTTGTTTAGCTCTGTACCTCATCTTTTCATAGGGTTATTTGGCTTTCTGGAGTCTAACTTTGAGTTCTTTGTATATTTTGGATATTAGCCCTCTATCAGATGGGGGATTGGTAAAGATCTTTTCCCAGTCTGTCTGTTGCCATTTTGTCCTAATGACAGTGTCCTTTGCCTTACAGAAGCTTTTGCAGTTTTTATGAGGTCCCACTCGTTGATTCTTGATATTAGAGCATAAGTCATTGGGTTTTGTTTAGGAAATTTTTCCCAGTGTCCATGTGTTTGAGATTCTTCCCCACTTTTTCTTCTACTTGTTTGAGTGTATCTGGTTTGATGTGGAAGTCCTTGATCCACTTGAAGTTAAGTTTTGAATAGGGAGATAAGAATGGATCAATTTGGTTGGGATTTAGCTCAGTGGTAGGCGCTTGCCCCCTAGGAAGTGCAAGGCCCTGGGTTCGGTCCCCAGCTCCGAAAAAAAGAACCAAAAAAAAAAAAAAAAAAAGAATGGATCAATTTGCATACTCCTACATGGTGACCTCCAGTTGAACCAGCACCATTTGTATCTTTTCTTTATGGGATAGTTTTAGCTCCTTTGTCAAAGATCAAGTGTCCATTTGCATGTGGGTTCATTTCTGGGTCTTCAATTCTATTCCACTGATCAATCTGCCTGTCTCTGTACCAATACCATACAGTTTTTATCACTATTGCTCTGTAACACTGCTTGAGGTCAGGGATGGTGATACCCCCAGAAGTTCTTTCATTGTTGAGTGCAGTTTTTGCTATCCTGGGTTTATTTATTATTGCAAATGAATTTGCAAATTGCTCTTTCTAACTCTATGAAGAATTGAGTTGGAATTTTGACAGGGATTGCATTGAATTTGTAGATTGCTTTTGGCAAAATGGTCAATTTTACTATATTAATCCTGCCAATCCATGAGTATGGGAGGTCTTTCCATCTTCTGAGATCTTCAATTTCTTTCTTAAGAGACTTGATGTTCTTGTCATACAGATCTTCCACTTGCTTGGTGACAGTCAGACCAAGGTATTTTACACTATTTGGGGACTATTGTGAAGGGGGTAGTTTCCCTAATTTCTTTCTCTGCTTGTTTCTCTTTTGTGTAGAGGAAGGCTACTGGTTTGCTTGAGTTAATATTATACCCAGTCACTTGGCTGAAGTTGTTTATCAGGTTTAGTAGTTCTCTGGTGGAACTTTTGGGGTCATATCATCTAAAAATAGTGATATTTTTACTTCTTCCTTTCCAATTTGTATCCCTTTGACCTTCTTTCATTGTCTGATTTCTCTGAGTAGATATCAAGTTCTATACTGAATAAGTAGGAAGAGAATGGGAAGCCTTGTCTAGTCAATGATTTTAGTGGGATTGCTTCAAGTTTCTCTTCATTTTGTTTGATGTTATCTACTAGTTTGCTGTATATTGCTTTTAATATGTTTAGGTATGGGCCTTGAATTCCTGATCTTTCCAAGACTTTTATCATGAAGGGGTATTAAATTTTGTCGAATGCTTTCTCAGCATCTAATGAGAGGATCATGTGGTTTTATATTTGAGTTTGCTTATATAGTGGATTACGTTGATGGATTTCTGTATATTGAACCATTCTTGAATCCCTGGGATGAAGCCTACTTGATTGTGATGGATGATCTTTTGATGTGTTGTTGGATTTGGTTTGCAAGAATTTTATTGAGTATATTTGCATCAATATTCATACGGAAGTTCTCTTTCTTTGTTGGGTCTTTGTGTGATTTAGGTGTAAGAGTAATTGTGGCTTCATAGTAGGAATTTGGTAGTGGTCTGTTTCTATTTTGTGGAATAGTTTGGACAGTATTGGTATGGGGTCTTCTATGAAGGTCTGATAGAATTCTATACTAACCCCATCTGGTCCTGTGCTCTTTTTGGTTGGGACACTTTTAATAACTGCTTCTATTTCTTTAGGAGTTATGGGGTTGTTTAGATGGTTTTTCTGCTCCTGAGTTAACTTTGGTACCTGGTATTTGTCTAGGAAATTGTCCATTTCCTCCAGATTTTCCAGTTTTGTTGACTATAGGTTTTGTAGTAGAATCTGATGATGTTTTGAATTTCCTCAGATTCTGTTGTTCCCTTTTCATTTCTGATTTTGTTAATTTTGATACACTCTCTGTGCCCTCTCGTTACTCTGGCTAAGGGTTTATCTATCTTGTTGATTTTCTTAAAGAACCAGCTCCTGTTTTATTGATTGTTTGTATAGTCCTTTTTGTTTCTACTTGTTTGATTTCAGCCCTGAGTTTGATTGTTTCATGCCTTCTACTCCTCTTGGGTGTATTTAGTTCTTTCCATTCTAGAGCTATTAGGTGTGCTATCAAGGTTTCTGATTTATGCTCTGTTCTTTTTCTTTTTGCAGGCACTCACAGCTATGAATTTTCTTATTAGTACTGCTTTTATTGTGTCCCATAAGTTTGAGTATGTTGTAACTTCATTTTCTTTAAATTCTAAGAAGTCTTTAATTTCTTTCTTTACTAAGTTATTATTGAGTAGAGTGTTGTTCACCTTCCATGTATATGTGGGTGTTCTCTTGTTATTGTTGTTATTGAAGACAAGTCTTAGTCTGTTGTGATCTGATAGGATGCATCGGATTATTTCTACCTTCATGTATCTGTTGTGGCCTGTTTTGTGACTGATTATATGGTTAGTTTTGGAGAAGGTACCATGAAGTGCTGAGAAGAAGGTATATCCTTTTGTTTTAGGATGGCATTTTCTATAAATATCTGTTAAGTCCATTTGGTTCATAACTTGTGTTAGTTTCTCTATGTCTCTGTTTAATTTCTGTTTCCTTGATCTGTCCATTGATGAGAGTGGAGTGTTGAAATCTCCTACTATTATTGTGTGAGGTGCAATATGTCCTTTGAGCTTCAGTAAGGTTTCTTTTTTGAATGTAGGTGCCCTTGCCTTTGGAGTGTAGATATTTAAGATCGAGAGTTCAACTTGGTGGATTTTTCCTTTGATGAATATGAAGTGTTCTTCCTTATCTTTTTTAATGACTTTTGGTTGAAAGTCGATTATATTCAATATTAGAATGGCTACTCCAGCTTTTTCTTCAGACCATTAGCTTGGAAAGTTGTTTGCCATCCTTTTACTCTGAGGTAGTGTCTGTCTTTGTCTCTGTGGTGTGTTTCCTGTATGCAACAAAATGCTGGGTCCTCTTTATGTATCCTGTCTGTTAGTCTATGCTTTTATTGGGGGAATTGAGTCCATTGATGTTGAGACATATTAAGGAATACTGATTGTTGCTTCCTGTTTTTTGTTGTTTTGTTTTTTTTTTTTATTTAGTATTGAAGTGGAATTATGTTTTGTTTCTCTCTCTCTGGTTTTCTGTAAGGGGATTTCTTTCTTCCTTTTTACTAGGATGTAGTTTCCCTCCTTGTATTGGAGTTTTCCAACTATTATCCTTTGTAGGACTGGATTTGTAGAAAGATATTGTATAAATTTGGTTTTGTCATGGAATATCTTGGTTGCTCCATCTATGTTAATTGAGAGTTTTTTTTTTTTTTTTTTGGATATAGTAGCCTGGGCTGTCATTTGTGTTCTCTTAAGGTCTGTATGACATCTTCCCAGGATCTTCTGGTTTTCCTAGTGTCTGGTGAGAAGTCTGGTATAATTTTTATAGGTTTGCCTTTACATGTTACTTCACATTTTTCCCGTACTGCTTTTAATATCCTTTCTTTGCTTTGTGCATTTGGTGTTTTGACTATTATGTGACGGGAGGAATTTCTCTTCTGGTCCAATCTATTTGGAGTTCTGTAGACTTCTTGTATATTTATGTGCATCTCCTTCTTTAAATTAGGGAAGTTGTCTTCTATAATTGTGTTGAAGATATTTACTGGCCCTTTAAGTTGAGAGTCTTCACTCTCTTCTGTACCTACTATCCTTCAGGTTTGATCTTTTCATTGTGTCCTAGATATCTTGGAAGTTTTGGGATAGGAGCTTTTTGCATTTTACATTTTCTCTGTCCATTGTGTTGATGGCTTCTATGGTATCTTCTGCCCCTGAGTTTCTCTCTTCTATCTCTTGTTTTCTTTTGATGATGCTCACATCTATGACTTGCATTCTCTTCCCTAGGTTTTCTACATCCAGTGTTGTCTCCCTTTGTGCTTCCTTTATTGTTTCTATTTCTATTTTTAAATCCTGGATGGTTTTGTTCAATTCCTTCACCTGTTTGGTTGTATTTTCCTGGAATTCTTTAAGGGATTTTTGTGTTTCCTCTTTAAGGGTTTCTACTTGTTTACTTCTGTTGTCCTGTATTTCTTTAAGGTAGTTATTTATGTCCTTCTTAAAGTCCTCCATCATCATCATAAAATGTGATTTTTAAATCTAAATCTTGCTTTTCTGGTGTGTTTTTATATCCAGTATTTGGTGGGAGAACTGGGCTCTGATGATGTCAAGTAGTCTTAGTTTCTCTTGCTTAGGTTCCTGTGCTTGCCTCTCGCAATCAGGTTGTCTCTGGTGTTGGCTTGTCTTGCTGTTTCTGACAGTGGATTGAATCTCCTGTAAACCAGTGTGTCAGTACTCCTATAGACCCATTTTTCTGTTTTCTTTCAGCTGGTTCTGGGAACACGGTTTTCTGCCCTCTGGTGTGTAGGCATTCCTGGAGACTGGCTTTTAACTCTCAGTGCAGGCAAGATGGGAAGGATCCTGCCCCTGGATGTTCCTAGGTCCCTGTGCCCAGTGGACACAGATGGTACTAGGCAATTTCCTCTTGGGTAGTGAATGTGGAGAGAGTAGTCTCTTCTGATTTCTCAGGAGTGTCTGCCCTTCTGATAGTCCAACTCTCTCCGCCATGGTATTTGGTTGCACAAAGCTGTTTGACTGGTTCAGTTCCTATTTTTTTTAAATAATGCAAAATCATCACCATTCTTTTGAAAGTAAGAATCTTTAGGACTACACAAAAATATTTGTGATATACTATATGAAATTACATAATAATATTAATTTTAACTCTCTGCTTTCACATCTGGAACACATACAGTTTGCCCTGGGAACAATACTATGTCTTTATAGGTAGTTTAGGAGAAAACAGAGCACAGAAAAAAAAATTTTTAAAAAATTAGGTTAGTTTTCTCAATGTAGCTATCTAAAATCAAAGGTTTTGATGATGGGGAAAATAAGAAAAGAAAAGAAAAATAAAAAGCTAAGAGCCATTTACTAGCAATCAGAAGATGGTGTGAATGACAGAAGGCCCCTTCCAAATCAGGATGTCATTCTCTATGGCCAGAAGCAAGAAACATCTAAATACACTCACATACACACACGCATACATGACAAACAAACAAATAAACAAACAAACAAAAAACAAAACTGCACTGTATCCAAGCTTAAAATCAAGTTTGAATTTGTAACTAGTTTATGTGCCAGGGTAGTTATACAAAATGAAAAAGAAATAGAATGAATAAAAACCAAACAAGTATGTCCTGGTGATAGATTGTGAGAAAATTCTGAGGTCTCTGAAATTCCCTAATTTTAGCGAATAGTCTGTTTTTTAGATGCCTAATTTTTTATTGGATATTTTCTTTATTTACATTTCAAATGTTATCCCCTTTACTGGTTTCCCTCCAGAAACCACCTATTCCATTCACCTCTGTCCCTACTTCTCTGAGGGGGCTACCCCATCAACCCACTCCTTCCCTTCCATATCTCTGCCCGGGCATTCCCCTATACTGTGACATGCAACGTTCATAGGACAAATGGCCTCTCCTGTCATTTATCCACTACAAGGCCATCCTCTGCTACATATGCAGCTGGATTCATGAGTCTCTCCATGTGTACTCTCTAGTTGATGGTTTAGTCCCTGGGAACTATGGGGAGTCTGGTTGGTTGATATTGTTCTTTTTCCTATGGGGTTGCAAAGCCCTTCATCTCTTTCAGTCTTTTCTCTAACTCCTCCATTGGGGACCAGGTTCTCAGCCCAATAGTTGGCTCTGAGCATCCCCCTCCGTATTTTTCAGGCTCTAGCCGAGCCTCTCAGGAGACAGCTATATTAGGCTCCTGTCAACATTCACTTCTTGGCATCCACAACTAGAGACTTCCACACCTGGGGATTCATCCCACCTACAGTCACCAAATCCAGACACTATTGTGGCCAAGTAGTAAATACTCTTGATTTTTAAAGTTGTCTTATTCTTTCTAGGAAATAACTATGTTTCTCATAGTTCTCAGTTGTTCATACCTATAGAAGATCTAAAGGCCATTTATAGCTAGATTAATACTCCATCCATTTTTCTTGGATCTACTTTGTCCAGATTGACTTCTTCTGCTTGGTCCCTATGATACTTTAAATGAAATGTTAACCATAAGTCACTTACATTTGAACAGTTGGTCTCCAGTTGGTAAACCTGTTTCAAAAGGCTTATAATATGTGCCCTTACATGAGAGGTTGTTTATAGGTACGGGGTTTAAGGTTTCACAAAGCACAGGTTTCCATGTGTGCTTCTCTCTGCCTCAAGCTTTTGTTTTTAAACCTCAGCTCTCAGCTGATTCTTCCACCATAACTTTTCTCTGCTATCAGGGACACTAACTTTCTTGTTAAATTGTTTTATAAATTGCCTTGGTCACAGTGTTTTATTATGGGAACAGAAAAGTAACTAATACTGTGCCCAAGATATTATCTACCCAGGGAGGATTGAGGCTAAGTTCTGAGTGTCTGTGATTTGGTGAGTGTAGAAACTAAATATAGATAATGAATATTTTAATGATATGGTGAAAATGTTACACTTTACTTGCTGTGCTATACCAGGATAAATGGGTGCTCGAAGCAAAGGATGACCTGTACAGAGCAAAGCAATATTGTTGGGGTGGCTATGGCAAATGGCACAAAAATGGATAAAAGCTTTACAAGAATATATTTCCCTAAAATAGTAAGGCCATAACATTACCATATGTCCATTTTCTTCAGGAAGACTTGGAGACTGTTGCCAGGGAGATGATGAACAGGTTGGAGAGTTGGGTAGTAGCAACATCTGAAAATACAAACTGTCCTTTCTGGTAGTTGGAAGATGGTATAATCCTGAAATAGTAGGAGCAACGTAATTGCACTAGAGCATAGGACAAAGCCAAGAGAAGGTTTGATGAGTATTGTGATGAGAGCTGTAACTAGACCTTCTGGGTTGCATATAATATAATGGCTATTGGGATTTTGTGATTTTTGGAAAAAGGAGATTGTAGCAATATATTTAATATTTTATAGAACTATAAAAATAAGATTGAATTATAATAAACTTGGAGCAACTGTCTCCTACCCCAACAGTCATAATTCCCCATTTGGTTTTATACTGACATTTACCCTAGGAACCCGCACTGAGTATCCATGTACTTTCAAAAAAAGAACTTCAATGTAATCCTCCCAATTTCTGCATTTAATACTTGTCTTTTGAATAATGACTGTGGTTGTAGAAAATCCTAAAAATCCCTTTTAAACTGACCCCAAATCTCATCAAGACACAAAAAGAGAAAAAGAATAAAACAAAACAAAACAGAACAAAACAAAACAAAACAGATTCAACTGGCATAAGAAATCCTTAAGGATTTGAAGGGCTCAGTTATGGTGACTCTTGCAATATCTCTGGGTGTATCCTAGGCTAGTTAATATATAAATCATACGTTATCTGTATTCCCCCTACCTACAGTCTCAGTTCCACTTATGAACCTCAACAGAAGTATGTGTACATGGTGTCCATCTTCAGATTGTATCTTTCCCCAAACCAATTAAAAATAAAACTCAGAAACTCTATCCTTTTTATACTATAGCATTTTATTTTCTTTACATGTTCACATGTTGCTGGACCTGATGCTCTCACAGAACAATAAAAAAATTCATCATTCTTAAAAGATTAAGTATTAAAAATTACATAAATTAAAAGGACTGATGAAGTTGGTGCAAATTCAACCATTCTTAATGCAAGTCAATCAAGGATCCATTCTTTTTTTTTTTTTTTTTTTTTTTTTTTTTTATTTATTTTTTTATTATCTTGAGTATTTCTTATGTACATTTGCAAACATCCCTTCCCTCCCCCTTCCTTATGCCCTCCTCCCCCCATTGCCGCCCTCCCCGACAGTCTAGTTCACTGGGGGGTTCAGTCTTAGCAGGACCCAGGGCTTCTCCTTCCACTGGTGCTCTTACTAGGATATTCATTGCTACCTATGAGGTCAGAGTCCAGGGTCAGTCCATGTATAGTCTTTAGTTAGTGGCTTAGTCCCTGGAAGCTCTGTTTGCTTGGCATTGTTGTACATATGGAGTCTCAAAGCTCTTCCAGTTCTTTCTCTTATTCCTTCAACGGTGGTCCCATTCTCAGTTCAGTGGTTTGCTGCTGGCATTCGCCTCTGTATTTGCTGTATTCTGGCTGTGTCTCTCAGGAGCGATCTACACTTCTGCACTTCTTTGCTTCATCCATCTTGAACAATAAAAGGCTCTGAATGGGTGTTCCTTCAGTCTCTGTTTTAATCTTTGCCTCTCTTTGCCACGGGTATTCTTGTTCCCCTTTTAAAGAAGAAGCCTTCACGTTTTGATCATCCGTCTTGAGTTTCATTTGTTCTAGGCCACTAGGGTAATTCAAGCATTTGGGCTAATTACTTATCAGTGAGTGCATACCATGTATGTCTTTCTGTGATTGGGTTAGCTCACCAGAATGATATTTTCAGTTCAACCATTTGCCTACGAATTTCATAAAGTCGTTGTTTTTGATAGCTGAGTAATATTCCATTGTGTAGATGTACCACATTTTCTGTATCCATTCCTCTGTTGAAGGGCATCTGGGTTCTTTCCAGCTTCTGGCTATTATAAATAAGGCTGCGATGAACATAGTGGAGCACGTGTCTTTTTTATATGTTGGGGCATCTTTTGGGTATATGCCCAAGAGAGGTAGTTTCAACACCAGAAGAAAGGGCTCATGCTTGGTCATTCCCTTTTGTCTGATCAGCAAGACAGAAATGATGGCTGGTTTGGAGATCTTTGTCAGCCTTGAGAAATCCTGAAACCATCCTGAAACACACTGCACAGATCACTGCATTGTGTTCACACAGATCATCTGGCTGGATTACTCTTCTGTCGTGATCTCTCTTCAGTTAAGTGATTGACCTTCATGGACCTAGTGTTTAAATAAAGATGTAAAAAGGGAACAGTTCATTTAAACACAAGGTCACATATCAACAAAAATCCAATGGTCCTGTGCTGACATCAGATGTTAACCTCAAGGACAAGTTTCTTTCCGGAGGCTTATTATGGCCTCATAAGAGAAGCACAGGGTTCTAGTGAAAAATGATACTTCAAAATGAATACTGAGTACTTGTGCTATGAGGGATAATGGTCATGATTATCACTGAGCTGGGCATTAAGATTGATCTCCTGTATCCCTTCAGTATGGCTTGATACATGGTGGTGCCACGAAGTAGCCCTGCTGGTATGCATGTTCTTACAGATGTGTAGAGCACACTTTACAGAAGAGTTTAAGACTGCCTCACGGATACCACAGTAAGACAGGCTGGGAGATTGCACATAGACTTTTTTTTTTTTAACTTAGAAAAATATAACAAGTTTTTTATTTCTTATTTCTTACTCTGTATACTTGACAAATAACACTGAATTCTGTTTCTACTTTATTTTTTGATTTATATTAATTTAATGAGACTGGACTTATGGGAATCCGATGATTCTTTATTAAGAGTATTTCTTATACATTTGAATGTTAGTGTCCAAACATCCCCCTCCCCTCCCCTTCCTTATGGGTGTTCCTCCCACCTCCCCCATTGCTGCACATAGACTCTTAACCAATGGTGATGACCTTTATATTAGAAAGGTCAGAATCCACTCTTATTGAGTAAGGAGGAGTATGTAGAAGTGGCTGCTTGCAATCCAGAACAACACAGCTCATCTTTTTACTTGATGCTGTCTACAAACTCATGATCAGCTATGATGCTAATATTTGGCATAGTTGACTCAAGCCCTTCGGGTAATAGTCTTTCAAGTTCTGGCCAGTGAGGTCCAGAAACAAAATTGCATAGGTAAGGATAACCCTTGTAGATAGCTAATGAATGTACTTTATACACAGATTTCATGACAATGCCAGTGCTTGCTTAAAGGGAGACAGGACCAGTTCTACCTGAGTGACCACATACATGGTTGTGATGCTGAAAGTCTCAAAAATGATGTGTGTTCTTTTATTTATCTTATCTTTGGGGCATAAGGGACCTTGGAAAGAAATACCTGGTGTATCTCTGGGGCCAAATATAATTCTCTGGAGAAGGGATAATGTCACAGTGGTTCTATACCATTCTAGTTGGGGACAAGCCCAAATCCACTGGACTACTTCAGTGGATATATATTACTTTCTCTGGACATCATCATCCACATAGAAGTATTTCTGCACCATATCAAATCCACTATGATGCCACTGTGTGGCAGTGCCTTACAATGGTGAAGAACATGGCCTTGTGGATTCTGTCACTGGCAAAGTCAGATATACACATGCAAAAACCATTTTCAACAACCAGCATTTTGATTTCTATTCACACCATGATCAGTGGAGCACTGGGCAAACAGAGAAGCTAGAGGACATTGAGGCAGACCAGAGGCAGGCATTGAGCTCATATACTCTTCTCATTAATGTAGAGTTAATAACAGGTTTGTTTCACAATCATCCTTAAGGGTACATTACCCTCCTTGTTCCCTGTCATAATTCAGTGCAAAAGGACTTAGACTGTCTAACAATGTGGACTGTTACATGACTGACTATATTAATGACATTACATTATATATCAGTGGTGTATATGGCCACAATAATTAAATACCTCAGTAATTATCTGATACGGCAAAACAAATGAAATAAATTACACACCATGATGGGCACTCCACATCAACTACATTTTATATAAACTCAGTACTCTGTCATAGGCTAAGGCATTCCTTCCAAGTTAAAGAACATAAAAGATTTTACCTCTTAAGTCTTTACACAGTGAAGTAGGCAAAATACTTGGTAAAAGTCTTTCGGCTTTGACACGAGTAAATGCTATTCCTTCAAAAATTACACCTGCCCATATTCTAGAAGACCTTAAAGATTTCCGGCTTTAGACCGAAGGAGCTGAATCATACATCACAGGAAGAACAACAGTGTCCACTAATCCGGACCACTGAGAGGTCCAAGGGACTAAGCATCCAACCAAAGAGCATACATGGGCTCTGTCACCCCTGCCACATACATATCAGACGACTGCCTTATCAGGCCTCAGTGGGAAAGGATGCACCTAATCCTGTAGAAACTTGATGCTCTAAGGAAGAGGGATGCTACCAGGGTGAGGTGGGAGTCGGTGGGTGGCTGGGGGAGTACCCTTTTAGAAGCAAAGGGGATAGGGAATGGGGTGAAGAACTCAGGAGAAGAGACCAGGAAGAGAACATTTGTAATGTAGATAAATAATCTAATTTTTTAAAAACAGAGTTCCATATACAAAAGTCTGTAATGCAAACTTAGCCATAATAAAAACAGTCTTGACGTTTGCTCTGTGGGAACACAAAAGGACCTATGGCCATGTATGCAAAGGGTTTGACAAGATACAATTAATTTGCAGTTAATGACAAGCTCTGATGGATTCTCACAATGAGGGTCACTAGACTTCTTCACTAAGGGCATACTGACAATAATACAGAACTATATATTTTATCTAAACATAGTTTCTGCACCTGAAGAGAATATGTCATCATTACATTGAATCTGCCTATACTCTGACCCATAAGCAACCCAGGTCCAACAGAAACATACTCTCTTTGAGAGTGCCACACACAGGACTAGCCTAAGTAAGTTAAAGACCAAGAGACTCAATGTAAATGTGTCATCATTATTTCATCATTATTTTATATCATAACTTATACTGCCACTCATTCATAGATAAAAAACATTGGTACATGTACACAGTTAAAGTTGCTCAGCCATTAAAAAGTGAAATGATAAATGTTTTATGGAAATGGTTGGAACTAGAAAAAATTATCCTGACCCAGAAAAACAAATACATTATGTGTTTGGCTATATATGGGTATTATCTGTTAAGTTGATGACAATCAATCAAGAATTTGTAAAACCACAAAGATTAGGTATAGAGTAAAGTATAGTATAGTAAAAGTATAGTAACAACTCTCTCTCTCTCTCTCTCTCTCTCTCTCTCTCTCTCTCTCTCTGTGTGTGTGTGTGTGTGAGATATATATATATATATATATATATATATATATATATATATATATATATATATATAATAGTGATCTAAATGAATTGACCAAATGGCGAGAGAGACTAAGGCCCATAGGGACATCGTTTGTTACCAAATGATGATTGCAGTACAACACATGGGTAACATCTGATTAAGCCATTGGACAAAGAGGTCCCATGGGAATACCCAAACACCTGAGGGTATTGCCAAGGCTCTACCAAAAATTGACAGTGTTCTCCCAAAACTGACAGTAAGACAACACCTACCCAAGTCATTGAACATGAAGAAATTGAGATGGTGCCTACAGAGAGCCTTCTCACTACAGGATAGTTTCCTTGTCACCAGAGGACTGTGTATGCTACCAAAGGAGAAATGTAAATACCAGACCAGTTACAAAAGCTTTAATCTACAATGGTCTGTCCTGCCTAGAAGATATGCCAGGGTATTGATGTTACAAAAGCTCATGACAGTAACTAATCAATAACTGATGTGACTCATGGCTTACTCCTGTAGACATAAACCACTCTTGAAAGCTTAGATGACCAAGAACATGTGACTCTACAGTCTCAGCTTCCTAGGGTACAACCGAGTAGTACTGTTCTAGTAAAGAACCATAGCAAAAATTCAAAGGTTTCCTAATGACATTCTGTTATGCCCACCAAACATTGTCTTGCTCAGCCATCATCAGAAAAGCTTCCTGCAACAACAGACAAAGACAAATACAGAGACCTACAGGCAGACATTATGTAGAGAATGAGAGACCTTGGAAGAGTCACCATAACTTGGATGTCTTCAGCAAATCCTTCCCGTCAAGAATCAGAGAATCTGCAGAAAAGAAGGAAAATTAAGATGCAGAGGGTATGGAGAACACCAAGGAAAGAAGGCTCTGTAAATCGCCATGATGGACATACATGTGAAATCTAGAGACTGAGAAAGCATGTACAGTGTCCACAGGCATCTGCATCAGATGGGGCCCTACATCTGTAAAAAGGGGGATACATGCCACCATCACTAACACAAAAGAAATCTCCAATAGACAACCACTTAAAAATGAAACGTTTTCTCCAAGGGAGTATCTCTAGGAAAATAAACTATTTGTAAGGACAGGTTACATGCCCACTGTTAAGTGGCCAACAGAAAAAGGATATGACAGCTTGATTGGCAGTTCCTTGAATCATTATGTCATATCTGAGCTTTTCCTCTTTTGTTCCTTTCTTTTCTTTTCTCCTTTAATATAACCACTTTATTCTCTCTCTCTCTCTCTCTCTCTCTCTCTCTCTCTCTCTGTCTGTCTGTCTGTCTGTCTGTCTGTCTGTCTCCCCCTCATCTTCCCATCCTCTGAGCACAGATTATGGCTTCTGTTTTTGTGTTTTTACAGAATTAATCAGCTTTCAGTGATTGGGTCTCTAACTGTATCTATGTCTTCTGCCAGTTCTTGGGCTTCTTTCCTTCTGGTTGTTTGCTTTGTCTATTCCTATTGTTTGCTTCCTTTAAAATCTTATTTTATTTCATTATTACACCTTGGAAGGCTGCTTTGAATGAGAAGAAATGAAGGGTGGATACAAATGGGAGACCAGGGATGGATGAGCTGGAAGTAGTAGAGTGAGTGAACATCTTATTCAGGGCATATTATATGGAAAAAATCTATTTTAGATAAAGGAACTATGAATCGCTGAGAAAATCCTCCCTCATCCAATGGAAAACATGTAGTGTAGAGACAGCAAAATAGTAAAAGTTTAATGAATATAAAACATTTATGGGTGATAGTTAGTGGTTTAGTGGTTAGGACAAAGCTATGATTTTACTAGACCATACTATAGACAGAATAATGTTACAAAGTGTTTATGGTTGTATATAACTGAAAGGTCTCCCACACACAAAGCTATCATGGCTTCCATTGCAAAATTTTATATTCCTAGAGAATTATCCTTGTATTACTTTAGCTATTTCCTTTAACAGATGAAAGCATCTATTAGTATGGTAATTAGTATCATATTTCCTTTTCAGAGCAATAAAATCATTTTTGCATGAAACATGGTATCTTTATATGCTCATTTGATTTTCTTTTTCCTCCTTGCAACAACTGGCTTTTAATGAGGTTTATACTTTTCCGTTGAAAGCCCAACTTTCAGAACACTTAGATTGTATCCTTGTTGATCCCAATAAAGAATAATGTTTTCAGAGATTTTCAGCATTACCACCCTGTCAGAAATAGCATGACAGATGCTAATATCATGAACACTTTTGTACTTTCCACATACATGTCTTTAGACTACTCAAAGTTAATAGGTTAAAAAATGATTAGCTCCATTCCTAGAGAGTTATAGCATTCGTGTTTATTAACCCACTCCCTCAGCAGATTCCTCAGTTCTTTTTCTTCTTCTTCTTGTTCTTGTTCTTGTTCTTCTTGTTCTTGTTCTTCTTCTTCTCCTTCTTCTCCTTCTCCTCCTCCTCCTCAATATTATTATTATTATTATTATTATTATTATTATTATTATTATTATTATTTCTTTAATCTGTTTTTTGCAGTCCAGTCATTGTCCCCCTTTCGGTCTGCTTTTGACTGTTCCACATTCCATACTTCCTTTCTAGTCTCCAAGAGAATGTACCTACCCTTACCCCACCAGACCTCCCTACTCCCTGAGGTCTCAGGTCTCTCCAGGGTTGGGTACATCTTTTCCTAATGAGGCCAGACCAGGTAGTCCTCTGATATAGATGTGTTAGGGCTTCATATCAGTTACTGGTTGGTAGTTAAGTGGCTGAGAGATCTTCGGGGTCCAGGTTAGTTGAGAATGATGGTCATTCTATGGAGTCACCCTCCTCCTCAACTTCTTCCAGCTCTTCTCTAATTTAACCACATGGGTCCCAACCTGGATTTTGTCCATTGGTGGGGTGTAAGTATCTGCATCTGAGTTAGATGCTTGTTGGGCCTCTCAGAGGGAGACATGCTAGGCTACTCTCTGTAAGCATACCATAGCGTTAGTAATAGTGTCAGGCCTTGGAGCCTCCCCTTGAACTGGACCCCAATGGACCTGTCACTGAACCTCCTTTCCCTCAGTCTCTTCTCCATTTTGCCCCTGTAGTTCTTTCAGACGGGAACAATTTGGGGTCAGTTTTTGACTGTGGGATGGTAACCACATCTTTCTACTTGATGCCCTATCTTTCTACTGGAGGTGAACTCTACAAGTTCCCCTCTCTGCATTGTAGGGCATTTTATCTAAGTTTCCTCTCTTTGAGTCCTGAGAATCTCTCACATCCCAGGTCCCTGGTACATTCTAGAGGGGTCCCACCACCACCTCTTACTTCCTGAGGTTGCCTGTTTCCATTCTTTCTGCTGACCCTCAGGGAGAAGAAAGCAATCGTGTGGGGGCAAAGCGAGGGACCTGAATGGGACAGGGGACAGGAAGGAGAAAAGTGGAAAATGGCAGTTCCTCGGGTCTTAAGCATGTGCAGGTCGAGGATAGAATACACTTTCCGCTTGTGTGCATCTCCAAAGAGGCTAAGTGAGTGTGAATGCTTCATTGACAGAAGCATCCGAAACTCCCCCTGGAGTTGGAAAAGCAAGAAGACTCAGATTTGAAACTCAGGAAAAGAAACAATTGAACATATAGTGGTTGCACTTGTCACAGATCATTTTTCACAGGACAGAAGAGTCCCTGGGGTATGCCAGGTAAAGAACTGTAGTAGAGACTGCTGCTGAATTCTTTTTCTCAGAGAGTAAATAATTGGCACTCACACCCATGTGTTCTGAGCTATATTTAGAGGAACGGATTATTCCCATCTCCGCCCTAAATTTCCACTTGATTTGTTGTTGTTGTTGTTGTTTGTTTGTTTTGTTTCATTTTGTTTAATTGTATTATTTAATATTATTTCTATTTTTAGTTTTCATAGGATTTTCAGCATAAAATATCTATCTATAACCTATCCATCTATCTATCTATCTATCTATCTATCTATCTATCTATCTATCCATCTATCTAGTTATCCACATATTAAAAACACATATTTGCATAAAGAACAATTAATTTATTCATGCCACATATATTCTTTATAAATATATTGACCAAATGTCAAAAATATTGAGCTATTTCTGTCTTGAAAGAACTCATTGTTCATAAATTGAACAGTTAAGCAGGTATTTATAGTAGACATAAAAGTCTTGAGATGTTTGGCATAAAGAATCTATCTGGGAAGATCTGGCAAAGCTTTGCAAGGAAATTTATAGTGCAACCACTGTAAGAATTTTTAAGTTTAAGAGAAAAATTAATGCAGTCAGTTCCAGCTGGATATGAGAAGAAGTGAGAAAAGTGTTGACAGTGAGAACACTGAAAGAACCCCAAAACGGGGAGACGCTCGCTCCAGGGATGGCAGCGTGCCCCAGGAAACACGAGAAGCCGATCTTGATGTAACAACAAGAGGCAGCTTTATTAACGAGATCTCGGGCCGACACCGAGGTCTCGGGCCGACACGCATCTCACGCAGGAGATAGAGGAGCCGACCACGAGCCTCTTCAGGCAGGGGTTTATAAAGGGAAAGCCAGGCGACTTTGCGAAGTTACACATGATTGGCTGATTCAAATGGTGCACAGTTACTTTTGGCGCTGAGTTACATCAGCAAAGCATACGTGCAATCTAGTATCTCAGCAATGTGGGTAGGGTGACTCATCTCACTCGGCAGGGGGATGACCCATCCTCAGGGAGTGAAGGAAGGGGAGGGGGTGGCTCCAGCCGGTGAGCCCTATCTCAAATTCTCTCAGGCATGTCCGAACTTTGTGACTAACTCTTTGAAATTTAACTCTTCAACACCAGCTAGCTTCATGGCAGATTCACAATGTCCATGGTGGCACAAATGTAGAGAAAGGGTGTTTATGAAGTGAAGGGCCAGGTGACCTTATCAGTAGGACTTGACTTTATGTTATGGTTTGAACGATCATTGCCTCCCATAAAACATCTAGAAATATGTATGGATCATTAAGAACAGGGAACTAATAATTTCCACCTTTTCCTATAAAAATATTGGCCAAAGGGCAAGAGGTAAATAAAGGAGGTATCTTTAGGTTGACTTTAAGTTTTGTTCCTTGACAAAGATTTGGTTTTCTTTTCTTTTTTCTTTTTTCATTCCTTTACAAAGATTTGGTATTTTCTTTTTATATGGGGAATGCACTTGGGAAGTCCCTTATCACCATATTTCAGTAAAACAAGCTCTTCTCTCTACTTGTTGTTGCTCTTTGCAGTGTTAAGGTAATTTTCACTCTTAAAAAGCCAAAGACTTTGCCACAGACATGGAGGTCCTGATGAGACTTTCCTCCGGTCTCACTGTGTTTGCAATCATTCAGAGAAATACTGCTTCTTTAAGAAAGCAATGGATGCTTCAGACTTCTCTTCATTCATGATTATGTAAGATGGTCCATGGCTTCAAAAGACCTTGCTTCAGCTACAAATGATTTTGGATAACTCAAATAACCACCCTATAGCCATATCAGAAGTCTTTACCTCTTTGCATATTTCATCAGTCTGGTTACCAGGGTCATTTTTGTCACTAATGAGGACCAGAGGTAACAAGTTCAGGCATCTATGGAAAATTGGTGTGGCTATGTAGAATAACCCTTTACACATATGTGACTCTACCTTTCTTTGTCTATGTAATTTGTCTCCCTATTTTCCATCCACACAGCTAGGAACTTCCCATGGTGTAACCCACTATTTGGAATGTGGCACAGATCCCAATAATAGAGTCTCCTTTATATAGATTATTATCTAGCAGGAATAGTTATCTTTGATTGAGATGGTTCAGGTGATTGTACTAAGGGTAGATAATATCAAGTGATGTTAACCCTGAGCATATCTAACAACTAAAGAATTATGAAAGAGCTCCAAGGTATGGCAAGAACACACACACACAAACACACACACACACACACACACACACACACACACACACGCATCACAAATCACAACAAAATCAAAGCAACAAAGCTGTTAGGAGAAATACTTGGGAGCTGCTGGCTTCAGCTTGTGGAAGAGATGCAGACAGTTGCCTGGAGATACCTTTTACAACGGCTAATGTGTTGCCAAGAGCATCCAGGAAAACTGATAAGGACACCCGCTGAGCATGAGATGCTGGCACTGAGGGTGGAGTTTTGAGACCTTCAGTCCTCTTGTCAAAGTAAAGAAACAGCCAGTTACTCTAACCATCCTTGCTATGAAGAAATTTGCAGTAACTTCAGGAAGCTTAAAGGTTGTAGGATTATGTATCATATAGAGGTGATCTGGCTAAAGTATGCATATGTCAAAACTTAATTTATGAGATGCACATAGAAAGAATAAGAAAATAATTTCATGCAAGGTCTCAAGATAGACTTTAGAATAGCAAAAAGAGGATTCCTAACATTTTGAGTAGACAATTAATGCTTCTGATGCTTATAAACTTAAAATTAATAGGACAGAATAAATTTTAGTTCAAAAAAGATAAAATATATATGGAAATGACATTTGATACCTAACATATGTATATGTTGCATAGTTTGGGACATTATTCCTTTAGCAGTCACTAAGGAAATGTGTACATTTCTTAAAAAAATACAACATCCCACTACTAGTGCAGAATGTCCTAATAGCCATAAGTTATTACATAAAATAAGTTAAGGAACACATACATAATAGGTACAAAAATATAATGGGACACTCTCATTCTGGGTTACAGCATATTTTTCATGAAGGGATATTATATTTGATGTAATGGTCATGTTTTCCCTAACAAAGCTTTGAAACTTTTTAACCCATTTGACAAGGAACAATTATTTCTACAAAGGCACATCACACATCAAAGCCCAAATAATCAACACAAAACACAACACATATATGACTTGGGCAATGGACAGAGTAACACTTTTCATTTGAATCTGATTTGCAGTAAAATGTCCAGGAGTGGGAGAATGGGTGCTTGTTACTTTATGTCCTCTACCTCTGTTTCCTCCCCACACAAATAGTGATCAAGAATACCAATGTGGCCATCCATAAACAATGCCTGGATCTCCCTTTCATCCATCCGACCTATTCTTTTTTTTTTTATTAACTTGAGTATTTCTTATTTACATTTTGAATGTTATTCCCTTTCCGGTTTCTTGGCAAACATCCCCTAATCCTTCCCCTCCTTCTATATGGGTGTTCCTCCCCATCCTCCCTCATTGCCGCCCCCTCCAACAATCAGATTCACTGGGGTTCAGTCTTAGCAGGACCAAGGGCTTCCCCTTCCACTGGTGATCTTACTAGGATATTCATTGCTACCCATGAGGTCAGAGTCAGGGTCAGTCCATGTATAGGCTTTAGGTAGTGGCTTAGTCCCTGGAAGCTCTAGTTGCTTGGCATTGTTGTTCATAAGGGGTCTCAAGCACCTTCAAGCTCTTCCAGTTCTTTCTCTGATTCCTTAAACGGGGGTCCTATTCTCAGTTCAGTGGTTTGCTGCTGGCATTCGCCTCTGTATTTGCTGTATTCTGGCTGTGTCTCTCAGGAGAGATCTACATCCGGCTCCTGTGGGCCTGCACTTTTTGGCTTCATCCATCTTGTCTAATTGGGTGGCTGTATATGTATGGGCCACATGTGGGGCAGGCTCGGAATGTGTGTTCCTTCTGTGTCTGTTTTAATCTTTGCCTCTCTATTCCCTGCCAAGTGTATACTTGTTCCCCTTTTAAAGAAGGAGTGAAGCCTTCACATTTTGATCATCCGTCTTGAGTTTCATGTGTTCTAGGCATCTAGGGTAATTCAAGCATTTGAGCTAATAGCCACTTATCAATGAGTGCATACCATGTGTGTTTTTCTGTGATTGGGTTACCTCACTCAGGGGTTTGTAACCTCATGGGAAGAACAACAATATCAACCTACCAGAACCCCCAGAGCTCCATGGGATTAAAACACCCACCAAAAAGTACACATGGAGGGACCCATGGCTCCAGCTGCATATGTACTGGAGGGTTTTCTTATCTGGCATTAAAAGGGGGGAGCCCCTTGGTCCTGTGGCAGGTTGATGTCCCAGTGTAGGGGAATGCCAGGGAGTTGAGGTAAGAGTGGGTGGGTCAGTGGGTGGTGTTGTATCCTCATAGAAGCAGCACGTACTGGAAAGGGGATAGAGAGGTTGTAGAGGAGAAACTGGCAAGGGGAATAATATTTGAAATGTAAATAAAATAACCAATAAAACATTACATATTCATCAAAAATAACAGGAAAAGAAAGAAAAATGTTTATGAGGTAAGTATATGTTCAAAGTGAGAAGGCTATTGTCTTTTTTTCACTCAAAATCTTGGTGGACCAGATCTATCTTTTAAGCTATTTCTTCCCATGATCCTCTTGCAAAGCCCACCAGGGTGAAAGTGTAATACAAACAATAACAAAGCTAGGATCTTCCCATGATGCAGACCTTACTTCATTGTGTATGTTTACCAACTGCAAAAAGCAATCACAGCAGTAGCACTATTTGAGATTCATTTAGATGTCAGGTCCTACAGTAAAGATTTTATATCCCTAAGCCCTTTTATATTTAAAAAGAAATTCCTTTATATAAATTATACAAACAATGTGGAACACTTTATCTTCATTCCTGTTTAATGGCCCTTACAAACAGGTTCTAATCCCGACAAACAGTTTTCTCCTATTCTACTTCCTACCACGTCTTACTTTAGAGAAACTGAGTCAGCTTGCTTACTCTAATAGCATTATAAGTGATAGGTGCAACCCATTTATTTGGGCATAAATTAACCACTATTCAGATTATCTCTAAACACACATGCATAAACCTTACATGGAATTTTCAAGATCATTAAGCACATCTAGATTTATATCCTGCTTGATTCTAGAACATGTTGCTGTCATGGTCTTTAATTCAATATCATTTTGTGACTTTTCTTTTAGTAGAATAATACTAGTTTTGATCAATGGGGAGAAGAATGGTATATATTAATAATATTTTGATTTATGGTTTCAGATTTCATTGCTGGTCTATGTCTATCACTTTTAATTTTGTCTTGTAGTTTGTGAGCAATTAACTTTCATCCACTTTTGGTTCACAAGCTCATGATTTAAATAGGGCACATACCCAGCTTCTAACTTTGAGTCTTAGAGAGCTCCAAGAGTGAATGAATCACAAGCAATAACAGAGCCTTTTCCTTAACACTTCAATTTGTAAGAAACTCATATTATTTTTTGCTGGACTTGACCTTTTCTCAGGTTTTCTACTTGATTTATAATTTGCTTATCTTTAAAATAATGATTTGTAAAAGTATCTTTTATTGGTCAGATGTAATTGTTGTCTTTAAGGCTTAATGCTGAATAAGCTCACCTGTCTAGCTCTTTCTAAACTCTGGCTGACTGGTTCCACTCAGCTCTTCTAGCTTAAACTTTGCTCCAAGCTGACTGATTTGAATTGGCTCCTGACTGAATTGCTCTGTTTGGAAAGACTCCCTCTGAACTCCATAAAATGAAGTGCTTCAAGCTGAACTGATTTGGTCAGTCTCCTTCACTGCTCTTTAGTGGTCTCCTTTTCCTGTCTGTTCTAAGAGTCGGACATATCCTATCTCTGACTTATTCTGTTAAACTTCACTTTGACACATTAAGGATTTTGATAAGTCAAAGAATTTTTGGTCTTTTGTTGTTGTTGTTGTTGTTGTTGTTGTTGTTTTTGATGTTGTTGTTGTTCCTCAATTTTTGGCAACTCTGTCATTTTTAATTTTAAAATACAACTGTTCCTGTTATGATTCAAAACATTTATAATAATATGTTACCTTAATGAATATTCCCATCTCAAATTTTGGGGTTGCATTTTATCAATGCAACATACAAAATAAATTGATAATCTTTCAAGTTCAGAAATATCCAGATAGAAGGATTCTTTCTGAAGCTCATGTTCATCAGTTTTATTCAGACACAAAATGTTGTATACACCTCAAGTAGTAAAGTATTGACTACTTTTAAATTCTTGCTGGCTTATCTGTCCCTTCCCTGGCTTCAGAGCAGATTTCTTCAGGACTCCAGCATATACCAAAGACCAGCTGAGACATCCAGCATTATGGAGTAAGCTACTAGTGAATTCTTGGACCTTCCATTGGTAGACAGCCATTGTTGGACTAGGTAGAATAAACACTCTAATAAATCCAATATATACACATACATTCTAACAGTATCAGTCCCCTAGGCAGCCATGATGAACATGAAATATATGAAATAAACTTCAATTTTGGTAAGTCAAAAATATCAATTTTTTATTTTAATTGGATTATATTCTGGCATATTTCTTTCTAGTTTTGTTCTTTTGTTCAGGTGCCTGCACTATGTAGACATATTCATGGAATATTTTCATTGAACAAGATGAATGGGAGATAATATTTTCATGCTATATACAGCTAACAAAATGGATGGTTGGATTTCAGAATTTATGAAGACTTGATCCGTAGTCCCTGAGCAAATGTATTCATTTAAAAGATACTAAGGTCTCTAAGTGTCATAAACTTTGGTCTTACCTTGCTCAATGTAGGATTGTTTTTTCCACCAGTTTTCCTGCTGTGTATTCTCTGGTTGAAAGGCTGAGAGTAGACAATGAGAGAATGCTGTACCAGAGATGACCCAGCACCTTTTATATCTTCTGTTGACCAACAGTTCAGCTTTACATGCTACGATTTTATATAAAACACAACTTTCTTTAGAAAGCATTTAATTTTTAGAGAAAAATATCAACTATGCCAATATAATTGAGGCTTCCTGTGTCTCCATCTCTGAGTAAGAGACTGTGGATTCAGGAATGGGTTACTGCCATGTACACGCTGCCATGTACACCATAGCAAACTTAAATTATAAGTTAGTAGCTTCCAAAAGAAAGGTTCAAACATGTGATTATAGCTTTATTTTTGGAAACATTTCTCTCTATTTAAATATGTATGCTAATTCCACTGATAAAGTCTTTCTCAAATCTATGTTAATGGGAGTCACAGGAAGTAACTACAGTAAGGAATCTTACCTTCAGGTAATATGATAGAAATTAAAGTGCATGACCATTCGAAGCAGAGAAAGCAGTATTTAGTTTCAATATCAGCAAAAATAAGTCGTTAAGCTCCTGGTATGTGAGAATATAAGAGTCTCAGTTTTATCATTCCTGTGACAGACATCTCTCTTTTATTACAATTATGTAATCATCTATAAAAGAGGTGATTGTATTTGTCAGCCATTTTGCAGCAAAAATATCTCCAAATTCCATTTCTTAGAACATTCTCTGTATTGTTTAAGATAAAGAGTGTAGAAATACTGTTGTAAGCATGCATCTTTGAGACACATAACTCAGAAAAATATGTGATATATTTAGATTTTAAATAACACATTTTTGGGAAAAAATTATAGTAAGAACTATGTATGGCTATATTTAAAAAAAATAAAATGAGGTAATGTTACAAAGAGCAAATAGATTAAAAGAGAGGAAAAGTAAAGATGAACAAAAGACATTTGTCTTGTTTTAGTGTTTGTTTTTTCTGAAGTATAGGACCTTTAACAGAATAGTTAATAGTTCAATTGCCTCCCTTGCAAATAATGGAGTGCATATAAAGACTTTTAGAAGAAGGGGGAGGACAGATGGGATAGGGAGTTTATGGATAGGAAACCGGGAAAGGGGATAACATTTGAAATGTAAATAAAAAAATCCAATAAAAAAGATTACCTGAAAAAAACAGACTTTTGTAGCTTTGACCTATAAGTTTGTGATTCTTCCATGTTTTTCTAAATCTTTGATGAAGATTATAATTAATTCCTGCATACAGGCTAGAATCTAAATCATCAGGGTAACATAGATTGTTGACCATTGGCTCAACTTCTCTCTTGTTTTATTGGACCAGCTAGTGGTCCCCTTCTTAGGACTCTGTTCAAAGGAAGTCAGAGTAGACATATTGTATACCTTGGAATCTAGTGATGTTTTCACTGGTTCCTTTCTTCCTCAGAAGATGTTGCTTTTCTCTCAATTGTACCTAATCCTTTGGACATCCATTTAGTGAAGAATAATGATCTATAAGAATAGATACCATGTAAAAATTGATAAGATTGTTCTTTCTGTAGGGAAATATAGGTAACTATGACCCAGAAACAAAGATTTATGTTACTTCCCTCTTTTTGTTCCAATATAACAATAGTTGCAGAAAGTTTTCTTAGAGGAAAAAAAAGACGCTTTTCAAGAAAATGGCTCCTTAGACCAGTTAGGTCAGTTACAGTATTGCACAGATATGTCCGGAATAGGCTCTTATATGCTGATGACATTCATAGCTTTGGACTGAGTGGTAGCTGGTGATTAGGCAAGTTAATAGATCTAAACATTTCATGTCATAGTGATAGATGATAGGTGTGGTACAGAAGTAGGCAATAGAAAGCTATTAAGAGGAATACGAGAGCTCGAGAAAAAATTCAGTTGGCTCTGGACCAGTAACAGTTTAAGCTCTCCATCCTCATTTATGTTTTAATCAGGTTATTACTTAATTTCAGACTAATCACTTAAGATGCTCATGCATATTGAGTCCCAGAACTTTAATTTATATCAGCAAGATTTGAAAATGAAAACACATTACCAATGCCAACAATCAAAGGAAACAAAGTAATTCCTTTCATATCAAGAAAGTTAGTCTAGATTTAGTTGTAGATTAATGAATTGGGGTTTCATTCTGGGGTAAAGAATCTGCATTCTGAGAAAGAGAGTAAGAGGAATATTAAGTGCAGGAGCACAGTATTTCAAAGTATTATGGGATCTGTCAGGTGGTGGTGGCACACACCCCAGCAAACATCCCAGTACTCAGGAGGCAGAGGCCGAAAGAACTCTGTGGGTTTGAGGCTAGTCTGATATGCGGAGTGAATTCTGAGACATCCAGGACTATGTAAAGAAACCCTGTCTTAAACAACAACAATAACAACAACAACAACAGCAATACAACCAAAAAAAACCAAAAACAGTAAAAATAACAAAAACAGACCAATATAAAAAGCATTTGACAACCTATTCTCCGGTAGAAATGGGTCATCTTTCTTCTAGCCTGAAGGTCTAGCCTTGAGAGGGAGAGAGAGATGGGAACCATTGCCCTCGTCAGAGAAATCTGAAGTTGGTATCTACCATGTTAATAGAATGCAACGGCCAGCTTTTTCCTTTCTGCTCTTTCATCAATCCCCATGTAGAAGAAAAACAACTATCCAGAGAGAACTGGGTAAGCACACAATGAGGAGCTGGTCAGCCTGCAGTCAAGGTTCAAAGGTAATTATGTGAGTATAGATAGTAGGGAAACTCAAGTCCTGGTGCACCCACAGCCTGGAAATCTGTATCCCACTGGGCCTGAACTCTGAAGATAAGAAGCTAATTAGAATTGAATTTCTGTCACTTGTCACAAATAAAAAAATAAACGTGAAACAACCACACATTGCCATCCGTCCCTTCTGAAAGTAGCACTAAAAAGTGCAAATATATTCAAACCCTTTACTGACAAAGATGGCCTTCAAGTTTCCCTTGGCTTAAGAAAATATTAAAATTCTTCCTAACCTCTTTTCTTGGAACATTTACGTATGGAAACTTATAATGGTAAATCCTTTTCCTGCTCCTTTGAGATGTAAATCTTCTGTCACCCGAGATTGACTCTCACTCTGAAGAACCTGGGAGCATTCTTTTGAAATATAATCATGAAGGGAAAAGAGCATCTCCCTCCTCAGTCCCTAGGGAGCAGCAGAGTCCAAGTTGATGTGTGTCAATTAGTCAACAGAGATGACCTAATTACTTTGACCAAACTCGCATTTCAAGTTCACGAGTATTTTTCCACGGGTTCCCTTGCTTCTTTAGCTGTGCACCATATAAATACATAATTAAAATGGTTATAAATAAAAGAATAAAGAAACCATTACCAACCTTGTACCAGCTGAGTTGAATACAAAGTCCCTTCCATCCTGTGACTGTATTGAATAAGGTCTTTCTTGTGCCAGGCACAATTTTTCTTTTAGAACAGTACTTGACTTCCATGGCCAGAAGAGTCAACTAAGAGGAAAGAATTTAGCCAGGAGACTTGGGTTGCTGCCCACACACTGGGAATCTTCTTTTGAGATGATTCAATTAGCTTTACTTTTATTTTCTTTTTCTTTCTTTTTTCTTTTTTCTTTCTTTCTTTTTTTTCTTTTTTTCTTTTTTTTTTTAATTTTCTTTTACACTCCAGATTTTATTCCCCTCCTGGTCTACCCCCAAAGGTTCCACATGCCATACCTCCTCCCTGCCTTCCCACACCCCCCCTCCCATCTCCACAAGGATGTCCCCACCCCACCCACCCCACCAGACCTCTAAACTTCCTGGGGTCTCCAGTCTCTTGAAGGTTAGTTGCGTCTTCTCCGACTGAACCCAGACCCAGGAGTCCTCTGCTGTATATGTGTTGGAGGCCTCACCTCAGCTGCCTGGTTGGTGATCCAGTGTGTAAAAGATCTCAAGGGGCCAGGTTAATTGAGACTGCTGGTTCTCCTACAGGGTTGCCCTCCTCCTTAGCTTCCTCCAGCTTCTCCCTAATTCAACCAGAGGGGCCAGCAGCTTCTGTTCATTGGTTGGGTGCACATATCTGCATCTGACTCTTTCAGCAGCTTGTTTGGGCTTTTGGAGAGCAGTCATGGTAGGTCCCTTTATGTGAATACCCCATAGCTTCAGTAATGTTGTCAGGTCTTGGAGCCTCCCCTTGACATTTGGGCCTGTTGCTGGATCTTCTTTTCCTCAGGTTCTTCTCCATTTCTATCCCTGCATTTCTTTCAGACAGGAAAATTTACAGGCCAGAGCTTTGGTTGTGGGATAGCAACCCCATCCCTCACTTGATGCCCTGTCTTTCTGCTGGAGATGGATTCAATAAGTTCCCTCTCCACACTGTAGGATCTTTCATCTAGGATTCCCCCTTTGAGTCCTGAGAGTCTCTAACTTCCCAGGTCTCTGGTACATTCTAAAGGGTCTTCCCAACCTCCTTCCTTCTGAGGTCACCTGTTTCCATTCTCTCTGCTGGTGAAGATTCTTGAGAAATTTATAAAAGAAAAAGATGTAGGATTTAAAAAAATATTGAAGAAATACATCCACGTACAAATTCCAAAGAAAGAGGCTGGAGAGATTATGCAGTGTTTAAGAATACTTGCTGCTTTTACAGAGGTCTGAATTTGGTTCCCATCAAATGAACTACCTGTAACACTAGTTCCAAGGGTTTTGGGGGGGGTTATTTTTGGTGTTTTCCTTTTGTTTTGTTTTAAGACACAGGATTTCTTTTTGCAGCCTTGACTCTCCTAGATCTAGTTCTTTAAACCAAGCTAGTCCCTAACTCACAGAGATCTGTCCGCCTATTTCTTCAGGGTGCTGGGATTAAATGTGTGAGTAACCACCACTAGGCTGAGTGTGGATAGATTTTACATGTTTTTCCTGGTTATCTATATATCTTTTTGTACATTTTTTTATTAGGAGAGGGTACTCACCTAACACAATTTGCTTGGGGTTAGTGCAGGTTTAGAAGACAGTTTAGAAGTCAGTTTGTCCCTTAAACCATGTGGGTCAAAGGAATTAGAACACAGACCTGTTGAATGTTGGCTTTTTAATCACTGCTCTGTCTTACCAGTTTTTTTTTCATTTTCTTTGTGATCTTCCACAATATGAGTTCTATTACTAAGTCGTATGGAAGCAGCAAAGGTGAGTAGCCATATTTTATTTTCCTAATTCATAATGAAGAGATAAATAGAAAATTAAAAATACATTATCTCCAAAAAATAAATGAGGAATTCCATATTGTGTTTTTTTTTTACACTTGATCTTAGCCAAAAGGCCGAGAAGCGATGTGTTTTTTTTTTTAATATACAGCACAGCAATTATTCTTCCAGTTCTCCCCATGACTTCTCATCAGCATAGTCTGCACTGGTCTTTGGATACATTTCCTTAATTTTAAATAAGTTTACAAGAAGGAAAATTTTTTTTTATCAAATTCACCCTAATTGCTTCATAAAATAATTCAATGAACTCATTTTGGTTATATTGTTAGAGGAGTTAATTAGAGATGCACAGTCGCCAGCTAAATATATTGGTTTATGCAAACAGTGAATCAATTTCCTCTATAAACATACTTCTCCGGGATGAGTACAAATGGAAAAAGAGAGGATGCTAAATGCAACCCCAACATATCAATTATACCTAATTACCTCCTTGCATTTAAAGAAGAAAGATGATATTTGTATTTAAATAAATATAAATAATGGTATATGCAGCATAAAAACTGAATTATATGTTGTGTTTTCTTTGATAATGCTAAAGCTATGAAGCAATACTTTTACACACAATGTCTATGTGCCTACGAGCATATCTATAGACACACTGACTCCAATACTACTAATTTTTGCCAACCTCGTCAAAAATTTACTTTACTTCCCCATATGCCTCATATACATTGCTCTTTTTAATGTATGGGCTAGTTCGGATGAAAGAATTTACATACAGTAGACATTTGATTAACTCATTACTTAGGAAGCAGGAAATTCCACAACCAGGGACTGTGTACAATGAGTGTGTTTATTTTGCTGCAATCATGGCTCAAGGTATCTTACGATACAAGGACGCACATATAAATCAAGGAGTGGCTTGGCTTTCATAAAAATAGGCCTCTATTAAAATAATTATGGAACAGCAATAGTTCACTCCTGAAGGCGGAAACTTAAGTACCTAGCCATGTAAGCTATGCACAGCAGTTGTAGGGACATTACCTAACAGGATATTCAGTGTCATGTACAGAGAGAGGAGGAGAAAGAAGGAGGGCATAAAGTAACCTATTAACACCGTAGCTTTGGACAGTTAGCTTCCAAAGCATTATCTCCAGAGAAGGGCACTTATTGTGATCTTGCTATCTGGGCGTCCAGCACAAGTTAGTGGGGACTTGGTCTTACGATTTAGATTCTTAACCATCTGTCAATCACCTCCACATTAAAGGCCATCTCATTAGATGAGACTATTGGGATATGGTGGAAATATTTGGAGTGAATCCAGTGGAAGACAGTATTTGAGTACCTGCCTCTGAAGAGTATGTCAACACCAGGGTTCTCTCTGCTCATCTACCTTCTTCCAGACACAGTGAGGAACACAGCCTTCCTCCACAATGCCTTTTCTTCTTTGATGTTCCCAGGAACAAAAGAGTTGTTGCCTATCAGTAAACGTCTCTTCACCTGTGCGAGAGCCCAAATAGGTCTTCCCTACACTAAGGTGATTTCTCAGGGATTTTAGAACAGTGATGGGAGACTAGGCCACAGCACATACCTGTATTGAGAGAACCTGAGTTTTCTGTGTCCTGGATTCTGGTGACCACTCCCTCACTTTAGATCTTGAAAACGTTATGACATGTCATATTTGTTGGAGGCAGGCAACTGTTCTTTATTCTTTTCTTGTGTGCTTTAAATGAGAAGTTGCTTTTGAACGGTGAAATATTAACCACAGAAAATGAATCCTTTTGAGACAAGGTTAAATATAATTAATGCAATCAAATAAAAGAGATCACTATTGTTACTTTACAAAAAAATGCTATTTTCCAGTATTCTGGAAACATTGTTTACACTTTAACAATAAATATGCTAATGAAATATGAAATATTCACAAAGCAAGGTACTTTCTGTAGGAGATAGGAAATCTTTCCTATCATATTGTTAATTGAATTCCAGTTACCGAGCATTTTAAATATGCTCCCCAAATTTGTGTATTCTCAAATTAAAATGATTGTCAGTTTAATTATTCCCAAGTAGCAAGCTCATATCTAATCACTTTCATAGGCCGACTTACCAGACACCTCTGGAAAGCTGGGCTGAAGACCAGACCTCTGTTTCTGGAAGAATTCACTCCCCTTTTACCTATTTTGCAATATATCTGAGATTCCTGGTTCTCCAAAATGTTACTTCAAGCAGAAACTTGAACAGATAGAAGAGCTTGGGGGTTGGGGATTTAGCTCAGTGGTAGAGCACTTGCCTAGCAAGTGCAAGGCCCTGGGTTCGGTCCCCAGCTCCGGGGGAAAAAAAAGAAAGACAGATAGAATAGCTTGGTTTCACTTTAGTGATTTATAATCATTTAAGTTTGGGGCCGCAGCATAGCCACTGCTACTGTTCCTAGTCTTGCATGTGAACCGCCTTAAGCTAGTTTGTTCCTAAAGGATTTAAGTTGGCGATTCTATGGAAAGGGTAAATTTGATGGTTCGTTTTAAGGTCCCTATCATTCAATCAAGGAAGATATAGATAGCTGGTTTGATGGCCTTATCTGGCATCAATGGGAGAGGAGCCCCTTGGTCCTGTGGAGACTTGATGCCCCAATGTAGGGTGTTGCTAGAACGGTGAGGCCGGAGTAAGTAGGGGAGCACCATTATAGAGGCAACAGGGGGGTATGGTGTAGGGAGAGGTACTGACAGGCAGAAGCCAATTTCTAGGCAAAGGGTTAAGATGGTACTTCCAGGTCCCAGGAGGAAGAAGAAATGTGAGGAAGGAGAGTCTTTCAGCCAGTCTTTGGAAAGACAAGCATGAACAACCATGTAAGATCTTGGCGTAGCTAGAACCGGAGGCCTCCGCCACGGGCAGAGACTGACTGATATAGACTAGCTCTGTAGGTTAGCGGATAAGCTTAGGGCAGGAGACTCTGTGGCCAGCAATCGTGTTATCTGACCAGTTCTAAAATAATAAAGCTGTCAATGATTCTCTTCCTCCCAGCAAAGGTGCGCAGAGAATGAGAGAAGCTGGCGTGGTAGCTGGAGGCTTTCGTGGTTGGGGGTTGGTTTCGATTAATCCTGAGCAAGCTGGGATGGGCTGGGGGAGCGATCATAGCTCCCAGGAAACTCAGGAGCCAGACAAATCAGGAGTGGAAATGGCAGCCTCGGATCTCAGAGCCGAAGCTGGGAACGAGGGTCAGGGTCCAGGGCAAAGGAGAAAGCATGTTTTAAAATTACACTCAACAGGATGGGTTTACAAGCACACAGGGGAAACCGGAAGTGGGACAACATTTGAAATGTAAGTAAATAAAATACCCAATTAAAAAAAAATAAAGTTGACATTGGTTTTCACCGTCACATCCTGTGCAGTACCTACATAAACTTTCTTTGAATGCTCACAAAGAAAGGTTTTAGTGATGAACCCCATACACATCTACATGACATGGAACCTTGGGTAAGAGAAAAGATATTCTTATAAGGAAGGTGAGACATTACTAGACTTTGTTCTTGGTATTTGAACCATGTAAATATAAAACATTTAAGTGGCTTCCCTGCTCATTACACTTTTTTTAAAGACAGTTTTATAAGGCTGGGCTATAAAATAGTGTTACCATGGAGAATGGTAATTAGTATATACAAATTGTATTACTGAGGCAAACAAAGCCATAATGCAGAACACTCACAGAAGACGTAAGTATGTATGTATTTGGAAATGCCCATGCATGTGACTTCTTCCTCATTTACAGAGGTTAAAGGTGACATTAAACTGCTTTCTCATTGAAGGTTCTGATTTTTTGGTGACACCAACTTATATGATCTCCTTAGTCTCCTCAAAGCTCGGTTCATCCTACTGGGTGATCACAGAGCGAGCAAGGATCACTTAGCACTTAGCACCATGAATTTACTCTTATTATCAGATCAGACTCTGGAGGTCAATTGGAAAATATCTAAAAATCTTTGTCACACTTTTGTCTCATTAAACTACGTGCTGTAATTAATCTCTATGTCAGCCAAGGCCTAAGATTCCGCAGTGTTTGTCTAATCAGCGGCTTCTTTTCATTTCAGTGAGATTTACTACAAGTGGATGTTGCTGAAATGTGCCTAATGTTTTAGGTAAATCATCTGTGCACCTGCGTTCGATTTACACTCCTGTTGAAAGTGGCGCTTTCTCTCTCTGACCTGGCTTACTCTAAAATTGATGTGATGACTAGGGAAGTAAGTCTTACGGAAGTCCCTCGGGACTTTCGAGGTGCCAATAATTCAATTTGTCTATTAATATTCCTGGGTCCTGGTTCTTTTTCTGAGTGTTCTCTCTTCTTGGAGACTAGGAGAGCTGCAAGGAACTGCAAAACTGGGGGAAATAAAAACAATTCTGCCAGAGCTGGGACAGCCCCTTATGCACTAACCAAATAAGCCCTCTGTATAAATGCTGTTACCTTGAAAATATTATATAGGAAGATAGATTTTTGAAACAGGAGGCTTCTCTAAGAATATAAGCAGAGAAATGAACTTTAGGTAATGCAGGGAAATTAGAGGAGAAAGCAAACATCCCTGGGACTGAGGAGCCCATATTGGTAACTGTCAAGGGGCAGAGCTATCCGTCTTAGTATATTAGGCAGCAGTGTAAATATTGAATCATTCTTGAAGGCAGAGAAGCAGAATTACAACCCACAGCTTCCGTTTGCATCTATACTGCACTGATTAAATAAAGGGAGAAGTGTCGAAGGATAAACACAAAGGTGATTTTCTAGGCTTCATTTTTTTTTTTTTTTTGTATTGGTGAAATTTCACTTGTGATATGACAATGCCAGCAAAGAACACTGTCCTTTGCAAGTCACAGTCTAGTGAGGAAGTTTGAGACCAGGTCCATGCTTGAACTGAGCTCACTGCAGTTCCCATCTCTCAGAAACGAGACTATATAGAATCTCTCTGCATATCACCGAGGGTCTTATTTATGGCTTACATAGGACAGAGGAAGTGACGTGGTCCAGAGTGGCTGAAGCTTCAGGAAATCCCACAGGCTGGTGATCATTGCTTTCTCTCTAGCATCTTAAAACTCTAGAGTATAGTTAGAATGATATGTCAGTACCAGTACCTGGAACACGATGAAGACAAATGAGGCACATTGATCACAAAACGAGTGTCAACTACAGCTGTAGAGAAAGCCTGGTGATGGAGACTGCTTTCATGTTTCTCAGAATGCAGATACTTTATTCAATTAGGCCTCTGTGGGCCTTTGTACTTTATTACTGTTAGGATTAAATGGAAGAAATAGGCTTTTGTCAATTATATAAGAAAAAAAGTAATGGTAGAAACCAAGCTATTGTGACAGAGGGATGTGGAGAATGCACAGGAAGATGCTGATTAAATCCAACAATGATGTAGTTGAATACTGTCCTGCTGCCAGGGTATGAGAGAAGAAAACCGTTGTCTTTGAGGGTATACATTTCTTGGACTGCTTAACACTCCTACATTTGTTTACTAACTGCACCGCATTGGTACCAACTGCTTTCTGACTTTCATTTTATCATCGGAAAATTGAAACCATCTTCAATTACTTGGGTTAAAGTGGAGATGACCACAATAACATTAATCACGAAACTGGGCATCTCTAATCTCCAAGGTATTTCAAAGCTAATACCTTGAGTTGTCTGTGGAAAGGAAGAATATTTAATAACTCCACAAATTAAGGACCAAAGGTATCAGCCTGTTAAAACGTGGGATGGTTTTCACATCTCTTGTGAACTTCTTTAAATTAACTTTCAAATTAAACATGAAAAACTAGCTAACTGAACCCTCAAGTGTAACAGTAATGTAAAGAAGTTAAAACAGAAAAACTATTTTACATTACTGGCACTAGTAAATTCAATTAAAGAAGACTCATTCTCTGAATAACATGTTTGGGTTAGACTTACAAAGATTTGAATGCCTAATGGGCACATTATGTCTTTACGCAAATATGAGGTGAATCTGTATTGTTTGATCAGTATTCTGGGTATTTTAGAAACATGTTATTGCTTGCCCTTCACAAAAGCAGGCACAAGCTCCAATCAGCAGTCTGCTTTTTCCACAATGCAATCTTCAATTGCCCCTCAATCTGTGACCAAAATCTTCTAATTTGGAAATATAGTTGTATGCAGTGTTGATACCGCATTTGTGCAGACCTGGGACCCTCTGTGTCCTAATTCTCACGTCTCATGTCAATCTATGTCTGTCATTTTTCCTGGCGTCTTCGTCTTCCATATTTGCATACTACATCAGGTCAGGGTGCAGTAAGGACCTCACTGATATTTGAACTACAGTGAATATGGGGGTTTTAGGGGTGCGTGCGTGTGTGTGTGTGTGTGTGTGTGTGTGTGTGTGATGAATCTTGTAAGCTGAACCCAGAGCTATTAATTGCACCACAGATAAAGTTTTCCTTTATGCACCAGTTACAAAGATGTCTAAGAACAGAAATTATAACCTAGATATCATAAGGACAACATACTACATGGTAGTCTTTTTGAGTTATGGTTATGATAAATGATACAAAGTCAGGAGTGCCCATGTATGTAGGCACAAACTTACACAGTAATTTCATGCTTAACAGCTGTTGTCTTTACATCTTTTATGACTTTCAGGCAGGGCTGTAGTTAGAAAGATTACTTGTCAATCAGAGATTAGAACTGCTGTTCTTTCCCCAACACTCAGTGTTATAACTATCAACACGGCGTGGCTGTGTAGCTCTAAGTTGTCTGCATGGTTGATTGTGTGACCTGCTCGACCACACAGTGTTGCCTGCCCGCCATCAAAGCTTCAAAGCCTCATTTCTGAGGTCGAGTATAAAGATTTCTGTTAGTGTTTCTTTTTCTCCCAATCATGTTAATGTATTGTTAGTTGTACTACATTGGCTTTTAAGCTCTGGCTCTCTGTGATAACATTTTTCTTAATAACTCAGATCAAAACAGAGGTAAATCTTTAAAAGGCTTCAAGGTGGTATTTGCAAAGGAAGTTGGATTTCTGTATAAATGTTTTATGCTTTCTATAGATATGCATTAAATTAGGGTACATACGTTAGGGGCTTGGATACAATGGGCCCTGAAAGAGTGGTGATACTTATGTGTTACAGGCATCATAGAAGTTAAATTGAAATTCCTTCCATGCAGTTTGGTCATGGGGTAATAAGACCAAACTGAGAAGCAGGGAATGGTTTGCAGTGGCATAGAACAGTCAAAAGCAGTCATGTAAAAGACAGCAAACCATATTTTATTTCATCATATAGTAGAGAGTTAGATATAGAGAATTTTGAGAAAAGCTTTTTATTCATTATATTATTAATTATTTTGCATCAGTATTTTATGGCTAAGGAAAATATTAAAAGCTAAATCTTCATGATAATTGTATTCTTATTTATTCCAATTTTCTTTATTTCTAATTATAAACCAGCTTTACATGTCTAGAAGGCAAAAATAGCCATTTGCCAATATTAAGATATCAATTTACTTACTTAAAAAATCTGTATTCTTTCTTAATACTTTTTCATTTTACCTCCCACTCACTCCCCACTTCACACTCATCCCCTCACCACAATCTTTCCCCCTATTCCCTCCTCTCTTTCTCCTCTGAACAAGTGGGAGCATGCCTGGGTATCCTACCCTGGTACTTTCTGCAAGGCTAGGCACATCCTTTGCCACTGAAGCCAGACAAGGCAGCCTAGCCAGAAGAACATATTTCATGTACAGGCAAAAGCTTTCCTGATAGTCCCCACTACAGTTGTTTGGGACCCACAAGAAGACCAAGCTTCATATCTGCTACATAGGAGCAGGGGGATCCAGGTCAAACCTAAATATATATTTTTGGTTGGTTGTTCAGTCTCTGAAAGCCCCAAGGGTCCAGGTTAATTAACTCTGTTGGTCTTCCTGTTGAGTTTCTATCCCTTTTGGAGAGCTGGGAATCCTTCCTTATCTCTTCCATAAGAGTCCCCAAGCTCTATCTACTGTTTGGCTTGGATGTTTGAATCTGCCTGAGTCAGCTGCCAGGTTGAGCCTCTTGGAGGACAGACATGCTAGACTTCTGTTGCATGCATAACAGAGTGTCATTAATAGTGTCAGGGATTGGTGCTTGCACATAGAATGTGTGTCAATTTGGGCTGGGTAAGTTTTGGCCATTCCAGAAGTCTCTGCTGCATCTCCTGACCCTGCAATTCTTATAGACAGTGTAGGTATGGCTTTGAATATGTATAGGTATGTTCCTTGTATCTCCGATCTCTCTAATATTTTTATTGGTTATTTTTTATTTACATTTCAAATGTTTCCCTTCCTGGTCTCCCCTCTGCAAAAGGCCCTATCCCATCTCTCCCTCCACTTTACCTTTCAGAAGGTGTTCCCGTCCACCTACCCACTTCCACCTCATCTGGAGGTAGGATCCGGTATGGTAAGATACAGAAGAGAAGTCCAGAGTGTCAGGAAAATGAATAGAAATATCTAGCAATGGATGGTGGGGAACAGGGGGAGCCACCTCAAAGTCCCAGAAGCCAGGGAAGGGAGAGGTTCCCAGGACACAATGGGAATGACATTAGCCAAAGTACCCAAAAGAGGGAAGATAGAACTTGTAGAGACCACCTCCAGGAGATAGGCATGGCCACCATTGAGGGATGGGGTCACACACACATCTCAAAAACTTTAACCTAGAATTGTTCCTGTCTAAAGTAAACAAGGAACAAAAAATCGAGCTGAGACTGAAGGAAAGGGCATCCAGAGATAGGATTCACTCTATTTTCAGACACCAAACCTAGATACTATTGCTGATGCCAAGAAGTACTTGCTAATTGGAAGCTGGTATAGTTGTACTCTGAGAGACTCTATCAGCACCTGAATAATACAGATAGAGATACAGTCAACCATCAGCCTGAGCTTGAGGACCCCCAATGGAAGAAGTAGGGGAAAGAATGAAGGAGCTGAAGGGTATTAGGATCCTATAGGAAGAACAACAATATCAACTAACTGAACCCACCAGAGCTTCCAGGGACAAAACTATCAGCCAATGAGTATAGATGAATGGGTCCATGGCTCCAGCCACATATATAGTAGAGGATGGCCTTATCTGGCATCAATGGGCAAGAAGGCCCTTGGTCTTGTGAAGGCTTGATATCACTAATACTTTCAACATAAATAGGTGTTGGATTTTTGTCAAAGGCTTTTTTAGCATCTAATGAGATAGCCATGTGAGTTTTTTTTCTTTCAGTTTGTTTATATGGTGGATAACTTTGACACACTTTCATATATTGAAACATCACTGCATCCATGGGATGAAGACTACTGGATCATGATCTATGATGTTTGCTATGCCCTCCTGGGTTTTATTTGTGCTTATTTTATTGAGTTATTTTTACATCAATGTTCATAAGCCAGTCTGCAGATCTCTTTCCTTGTTGACTCTTTGTGTGATTTAGGTATCAGGGTGACTGTGGCTTTCCTAGACTAAGTTCAGTAGTTTTCCTTCTGTTTCTATTTTGTGTAATATTCTGAGAAGTATTGGTATTAGCTCTTCTTTCAAAATTTGGTACAATTTTTTGTTAAAACAGTTTGGACTTGGTATTATTTTGGTTGGGAGATTTTAATGACTACTTTTATTTCTTTAAGAGTTATAAAACTGTTCAGATAGATTATCTGATCTTGATTTAAGTTTTTTAAGTGATATATTTATTGAAGATTTTCCATTTTGTGGAGTACTAACTTTTGGAGTAAGACCTAATGATTCTGTGCATTTCTTCAGTGTCTGTAGTTATGTCTCCCTTTTCATTTTGATTTTGTTATTTGAATACTCATTTGCTGAATTTTGGATAGGTTAGCAAAGAGTTTCTCTATCTTGTTGATTTTCCCAAAGAACAAGGGACCAGCTAAATGGTTGATTTGGGAGAAAAATCCATGAGGTGCTGAGAAGAAGTTATATTCTTTTGTTTTTGGATGAAATATTCTGTAGTTATCTGTTAAATCTAGTTGGGTCATAACTTCTCTTAGTTTCACTGTGTCTCTGTTTAGTTTCTGTTTCCATGATCTGTTCATTGATGAGAGTGGGGTATTGAAGTCTCCCACTATTATTGTGTGAGGTGCAATGTGTGCTTTGAAGCAAAGTTTCTTTTATGGATGCACATGCCATAACATTTGGGGGCATAGATATTCAGAATTGAGAGTTAATATTGGTAGGTTTTTCCTTTGGTGAGTATTAAATATCCTTCCTCATTTTGTGAAAAATTTTGGTGGAAAGTCGATTTAATTTGATATTAATATGATTACTCCAGCTCGTTTCTTGGAACCATTTGCTTGGAAACTTTTTTCTAGCCTTTCACTCTGAGGTACTGTCTGTTACAATGAGAAGGACAAACCTAAGGATAATAGGTATAGAAGAGAGGGAAGACCCCCAACTTAAAGGGCCAGTAAATATCTTCAACAAAATTATAGAAAAAAAATTCCCTAATATAAAGAAAGGGATGCCCATAAACATACAAGAAGCCTACAGAACTCCAAATAGATTGGACCAGAAAAGAAATTCCTCCCATCACATAAGAGTCAAAACCTCTAATGCACAATACAAAGAAAGTATAGTAAAAGCAGTAAGGAAAAAGATCAAGTAGCATAAAGGTGCACTTACCAGTATTAAACCAGACGTCTCAACAGAGACTGTGAAAGCCAGAAGATCCTGGGCAGATGTCATAAAAACCCTAAAAGAACACAAATGTCAGCCCAGGCTACTGTATCCAGCAAAACTTTCAATTAACATAGATGGAGAAACCAAGATATTCTATAACAAAACCAAATTTACACACTATCTTTCCATAAATCCAGCCCTACAATGGATAATAGGGGGAAAACTCCAACAAAGGAGGGAAAATACACTGTAAAAAAGACAAGAAAGTAGTCTTCTCACAACAAATCCAAAAGAAGAGAGAGGTATTGTAGGGAGCGGCGCAGCAAAACAAAGATGGCGCGACAGCCAGCCCCGTCTGAATGTAAACAACTTACTGCGCATGCCCAGGCTTGTCTCCTCATCAGGGCAGCTGTATGATCTGGCGCCCTCCTGTGGTGAACAATAGTACTGCGCATGCGCGGGTTTTGTACCTGGTGTCAGTTGGCCAGTAATATGCTAATGAGGGGGCGGTACCATGCTGGTGAGGTGATTCGTTCTCCACCAATCCCTGGAGGACAAGTAGTGGGGTGATAGTGGGGTGACCTGTGCCCCACCAATCCCTGAGAGATTATTAGCATACTGTTGTGTATATAAGGCAAGCGACTTTGCCACTCATGTCCCCGTATCAGCAATGAAGGTGTCCTGCAATAAAGGCTGTTGACAAGGATCCGATGGTGTTGCGTCTTCCTTGCCGGCCGAGGTGGGCGTGACAAGGTATAAATATAATTATACCTCTAACAACAAAAATAACAGGAAGCAGCAATCACTATTCCTTAATATCTCTAAAATCAATGGACTCAATTCACCAATAAAAAGACATAGACTAACAGACTGGATACTTAAACAGCACACAGCATTTTGCTGGATACAAGGAACACAACTCAGTGACACAGACAGACACTACCTCAGAGTAAAAAGCTAGAAAACAATTTTCCAAGCAAATAGTCCCAAGAAACAAACTGGATTATCTATTCCAATATAGAATAAAATTTACTTTCAAGGAAACTTTATCAGAAAAGATAAGGAAGGACACTTCATATTCATCAAAGGAAAAAATCCACCAAGATGAACTCTCAATCCTGAATATTTATTCTCCAAATGCAAGGGTACCTACATTCATAAAATAGCCTTATTTAAGCTGAAAGCACGCATTGTACCTCATACAGTAATAGTGGCAGATTTCAGCACACCACCCTCATCAATAAACAGATCATGGAAAAAGAAACTAAACAGAGACAAAGAGAAACTAACGTAAGTTATGAACCAAAGAATTTGAAAGATATTTATAGAACATTTCATCCTAAAACAAAGGAATTTAATTTCTACTCAGCACCTCATGGTACGTTCTTCAAAATTGATTATTTAATTGGACACAAAACAGGACTCAATAGATACAAGGAGCTTGAAATCATCCCATGCATCCTATCTGACCACCATGGACTAAGGCTGGTCTTCAATAACAACAAAAATGAGAGAAAGCCCACATGCACATGGAAGCTGAACAATGCTCTACTCAATGATAACCTGGTCAAGGAAGAAATAAAGAAAGAAATTAAATACTTTCTTAGAATTTAATGAAAAATGAAGATACAACATACCCAATCTTATAGGACACAATAAAAGCAGTGCTAAGAGAAAAACCTTAGAGCTCTGAGTTTGTTTGAAGTCTATTTGGCAAATATTAAATTTCCTGCACCAGCTTGTCTTGGGTATACTTGTAAATGATAACCATGTTTAAAAACTCCAGATATATTAGGCAGAGCAGTATGTACTATAGGAAACCTACAAATCTCCTTGGGAAGGAGAAGTAAAATAGATTTTATGAATGGATGGTAGCCAGTAGAGGGGAAGATTTGAATGCTAGGATCACGTGAGAAACGAGAGGAAAGATGGGGAGGAAGAAATGATTGAGGAGGGGCACAGCTATAACAAAAGGTCGTTTGAGGGATTATGGGGAAACATAGTCCTATGAGATCAAAATGATGTCTTCAAATGATGAGGGGAATGGAACCCAATTTTGTCATTGATTGTCACCAAACAAAGTTTATAGTGCCTCGACTTGTTTTCATCCAATTGAGTTGTTGGCTGTTAGAATTCCATGGAAATTCCCAAACAACCCAGGGTGTTTCCAAGACAATATGCTGCCAAAGGAAACCAAGGTTCCACTTCTGAAACAAAGCACACATACAACTCATTGAACATGGAGAGATTTTCCTTGAATCAACATGTTCTAGTATGGGGAGGTACTCTGCAGACTATCAAAAGAGAAAAGTAAACACCAACCCAACCACAAAACCTTTCATGCTAGAATGTTTCCTGTTTGCAATACATGATAGGGCAATGGTGGCACAAAGCTTGTGGGAATAACCAACCAGTGTCTGATTTAACTTAAGGCATGCTCCTTGATATGGAACCCATACCTGACACTGATTGTGTTACCTGAAACCAGAGACTACCTAAGTCAGAGACGTAAAGTAAGATAAAATATTACTGGTCTAAAGAAAAAATAATAATGAAATGACCCTTAATGATATTCTGCTATACTCATTGATTAGTGTCTTATTCAACCATCATCATATTACCAGAGAAATGGGAACAAATATAGAGACCCACAGCTAGGTTATGCAGAGAGAAATGAAATGAGAGAGAGAGAGAGAGAGAGAGAGAGAGAGAGAGAGAGAGCATCATAGCATGGAATAGAGAGCTCTAATTGGGATGTATCCCTCACACACCTTCCCTCAGAGCTCAGAGAGGACAAAGTGCAGAAGAGAACACAGAAAAAAAGTGTATGAGCCAGAGAGGATATGGAGGAAACCAGGAGAACAAGGCCTTCTGTAGCAGTGAGAAAAACACATATGAACTCATAGCATTTATATGTAAAACAATCTTATGTTATCACAGGTTCTTCAGAGATCTGCACTAGGTTTACTGGATACATACGTATATACATACATGCATTCATATATATACACACACACACACACACACACACATATATATATGTGTGTGTGTGTGTGTGTGTGTGTGTGTGTGTGTATACATACATTCACACACACACACGAATGTGTAAATAAGTAAGACTCTGATTTTTGTGTCTTTTCATGAAGTTCTCGGTAAAGTATTGTTTGTCTTGTCCAATTCAGTATAACTCTTTTGTTTTATTTTGTTTTACTTTCTTTTGTTGTTATGTTTTGCTGTGATAGCTTGGAAGTATATGCTTTCCTAATGAGAGACAGAAGTGGAGTAGAATCAGATGAAATATGAAGTAAGGAGGAATGGAGAGGAGTAGAGGGAGAAAAAAAAGAAATAATTTTATGTTGTATGAGAAAATCAATTAATATTGTTAATAATAATATTAATAGCCTGAATTCAATTATTTAGATCCTGAAAAACAAAAGGAAGAACACTTGAGGAGAAACCAAAATTCTCAACATTTCTGTTTTAATCAATAGTACATCGGGACTGCTGTGCTTATGCAAGATGTTAATATTAAAGAAAGTTAACAATGTGTGCAAAAAAATAATACATTTGTAAGTTTAATTTTTGTAAATCTAAAATATCAAATTAGAAAAGTAAAATTAAGCAAATAATCTTGACAAAATATTATTTGATTTTTATCTTTTCAGAATATTCTCCAAAATAAAAACTAATCTTTTCATTTATTATTTTAATCATGTCAATCAACTAGCTGATCTACCATAAAGAACAAGTACCTGAGAAAGTAAAGAAAGCATACTAAAGGTAAGAGAATCTACATTGTAAATCAAAGGCAGTCCTTCATCAGAATGCAGTGGACAGTAAGTCTTCCCATTTCTGCCTTTACCCATCTGACTAGGAAGACATAGAGAAGGTCAGCATTTAAATACTATTAACTATGTTTAATTACCCTTGTGGGGTTTCTGTCTTATCACTGTAATGTATTACCTGGTGCCTGCTAAATAACACCCTGTTGTATTTAACTGGGCATCATTTCATATACAGACAACTCACTTCGCAGTAGTTCTTGCAATAGGTGTATACTGCTACCTATTTTTAGTATTGATTAATATTTTTATAGATGTTGACTCTTCCTCTGTAAGAGTAATGTAGAATAATCCATTTTTTTTTTGCACAGTAGAGCAGTTGTTTGGGTTCTAGAAACACTAACTGCACTGTTTTCCCTAAGAACAATTCGGAGGCCCTCAAATTGGAACAAATAGCAATCAATTCTTCCTCCTTTGTTGTCTAATAGTGTTTATTCATCCCATCCAATACAGTAAATATTTTCCTCAATAACTTGATATTAGGAGTTAATGCTCTTGATCTATTAGTAATTTTGTTCTGATAACCATTTTGCAGTGGTCTCCTATATACCAGACAATAATCTAGCTGCTGCCTGGCAAAGAGAACAGCAACAAGCGACCCTGTCTCTCACGAAAGAAAGCAAAGACATGGCCTTGAAAAATGACCTTTGATCTCGATATGCATGCCATGATACAGCTGCAGAGCTGCACAGCTGCACTCTAGCTAGTGAACATTTGCGTATGGAAATATAAACAAGCATCATACATTATACAAAATAGAAAAAGAAGAAATAAAAGAAGCCATGCCTTGGTGCTGCTAGCATTTCTCATCATCTCAGACTGTACTGATATTTTCTCAATACCTATTGCATCTTCCTCTCTTCTCATCGATATCATAACGAGACCATAGTTGTACAGTAGAACCCATTGTGGCTTTCCTAGCCTTTTGCCTTCATCTATAAATTTTGTCTATATGAACTAAATAAAAATGGTGAAAATGGACTCAAGAAGGAAGAAGCAAAAGGATGAAAAATCTTAAGAGTATTAACAATAATTTTGTCCTCTGATCACTTCCTCTGATCTATTGAAAGATGGATGTTGATTTGGAAATGAATTTGTGCACAAAAGTGTAGATGTTGGGAGAGATGGGTAATGCTGAGATATGAGTCCCCAGTCTGGGGCAAGAGTTCTTAGTCACTATTATGGGATTGACTGGCCTGAGCTTGGATTCAGCTGAGTCTCAGAGCGACTTCATGAGAATGTATATCCTGCCATAGGTCAATAGCCTTCATGGCCATGTGGTTCTCAGTACTGTTTTCCAAGTTCCTACTTGGATGGTGTGGTAATCCTGCTTACAGTGCTAAATCTTTTTCGTATTTCAAAGTCCCAATTCTTCAATCAAACAAATAAAAACAGCATTGCCAGGCCTTTCATAGTAATAGCTCATCCTCATATATACTTTTATGCAGATACTTCTGCATCTTCAAGTTACCTTGCCCCAAGTGACATATGTCCCCTAATAAGTGCACACTTCCCAATCTTTTCCACACAGTTCTCCCTCCTGGAAAACAAGTACTCAAATATATGAGCCCATAGAGGCCATTCTCAATCAAACTACGAATATTGTCAAGCAATTCATGTTGAATTTTAATATTTTGCTATAACTACTTCTACATACGAAAAACCATTTAGCAAGCTACCAACTGGTACTTCTAAATTTGTACATTTAAAAAGCAACAAGAAAAATATACTGTGCCCTGTAAGATATTCAAGTACAAGTTTTGAGAAAGATTGAAGAGTTTGGAGAAAAGCCTGTGTTCCTTGTAGGCAAAACATTACTGACATATTTAATAATAATGAAATATAAGCCCCAAGTAGGGTAAAACAAAAATGAATTTTGTACGACAAAGACATATATGCAACAAACTTGGTTATGTTAGTTTTTAGATTTTTGTGTCTGGGAGCAATTTCAAAGCTACAAAAACAAATGTCTGAATGATCTTGTGAAGGTCAACATTTCCACTCAGATCTGAAAGACAGAATTTTTGTGCAAATTGTTCACTTCTCTGTCAGGAGTGTACTTACTTCCTTATTTATCTTTAAAAAAGTATCGCATGAAACAACTCAGTTTGCTTTTACATAATCTAGTTCTTCCAGCTTTGTATACATTTACAGATACAGACTCTCATTAAGAGTGTCCTATTTGACACATAGTTGAACCTTCCTTAAGAGACATAGCAATTTAAGTTACTTAATAGTCACATGCGTGGTAATTTATTAGCAAACAACCAAAATCTTCTACCTTGGAAATAGGTCAGGAAGGTTTAATATAAAATATGCTTGTAAGGTTAGAGATTATATTTGAAAAGCACATGAATGGTGTTTTAAACTTCCTGAGATAATGCAATTTAAATGCACTTTAATGCATGATGAAATATTAATCTTTATACATGTATCTGTATAGTTCATCTAAATTGTAATACACAAACATTGTGAACAAGCAAGAGAAAAAATATTTTTCAGTGTGTTCTCTTAATTTCATTCTAAGGATGTTTGAGTGAAATATGCATGGTGTTAAAATGTTATTGATATTTAATACAAAACCATAAGGTCCTTTTGGAAATGTGTCAATTAACTGTGATATCCATAAGAGAGAATTGAGTTTTCATGTGCATGTACCTCAAAAAACAATCTCCCAAAATGGAGCATCAGTTGTGTGAAACAGCTATGTCCACAAGTCAGAAAAACCACTGGATCAGGCCAATTATTATAATGTTTAAGATAACTGTGCTTCTGAAAAGCATTCTGTGTTTTGATTATGTAAATCATTTTTTAATTTTAAAATTACGTTTAGAGTTCAGTTGTCAGCCCCTCCTAGTTCCCACATCCTATTCCTCCTCTCCTTATCTGCAAATAGATTTCCCCATCCTCCCACACCCCAACAGGCCTCCCAACTCCCTGAGGACTCAAGTCTCTCAAGGGTTAGGTACATCTACTTTCACTGAGACCAGACTAGGCAGTCCTTTGCTGTAGATGTGCCAGGAGACCTTGGACCAGCACATGTATGCTGCCTGATTGGTGGCTCAGTGACTGAGAGATTTCAGCAGTCCAGGTAAGTTGAGAATGCTGGTCTTCACTATGGCATAGCCCTCCTCCTCAGTTTCCTCCGGCGTTTTCTCAATTCAACCACAGGGGTCCCCGTTGGTTGGGCATTAATATCTTCATCTGTCTTAGTCAGCTGCTTGTTGGGCCTCTTAGAGGTCAGCCATGCCAGGCTCCTTTCTATAAACACATAAATAATAGTTCCAGGTTTTGGAGCCTCTCCTTGAGATGGATCCCATGTTGGGCCAGTCACTGAACTGCTGTTCCTTCAGTCTCTTCTCCATTTTTGTCCCTGCAGTTCTTTTAGACAGGAACAATTTTTGATCAGAGTTTTTGAATGTGGGATGGCAACCACATCCCTTCACTTGATGCCCTGTCTTTCTACTGGAGGTGGAACCTACAAGGTCCCTCTCCCCACTGTTGGGCATTTCATCTAAGGTCCCTCCCTTTGAATCCTGAGAGTTTTTCACCTCCTTTGTCTCTGGTACTTTCTAGAGAGTCCTCCCCATCTCCCAACCCTCAAGGTTGCATATTCCCATTCACTCTGCTGGCCCTCAAGTGGCTTCTCAGCTGTCCTTCCCCATACTTGATCATGTTCCCCAGGATCACAGCTTACATTTTCATTGGCTCATGACTGAATTCATTTAAAATGGGGATATATTAGTTGATTTCCTCACAGTAAAGTTAGGTAAGTTCATATTTTTCTTTTACTGCACTTCTGTCTCTTTTATAAAACCCAATTTGAATGTTCTAGTCCCTAGCTCTGTCTTTTGTCTGGGTTCTTGTTTTATGTTGTCTTTCAATAATTTACCTCAGGAAATTATCTAATCCAGTAGAATTAGGTTCTTCAGGTCATAAAATGCCACAATAAAGGTACACTTCCTTATTTTAAGTTTCTAATTATCTATGACTTACAAGATAGCTTTGATTTGTAATGTGCCATTTGTAATTAGAATTTTGTGACACAGCAATATATGAAACAAGATGTTTTGTTAAATAGCAAATATAAAAGAAAGAAATCCATCACATATATAGTCACCAAAGCCAGACAATATCATGGATGCCAAGAAGTGCATGCTGTCAGGAGCCTGATATAGCTGTTTCATGAGGGTCTCTGCCAGACCCTTACAAATACAGAGGCTGATGCTTGCAGCCAACCATTGAACTGAGAACTGGGTCCCAAATGGAGGAGTTAGAGAAAGGACTGAAGTTGCTGAAGGGATTTGCAATCCCATAAGAAGAACACAATATCAATATCAGCCAGACCATCCAGAGCTCCCAGAGACTGAACCATCATCCCAAGAGAACACAGGGATGGACCTATCGCTCCATCAGCAAATGTATAAAAGGATAGCCTTGCCAGGCATCAATGGGAAGAGAGGCCCTTGGTCCTGTCAAGGCTTGATGCCCCTGTATGAGGGAATGTCAGGGCGGGGAGGAGGGAGGGAGTGGGGGAACACCCTCATAGAATCAGGGGGGTGGGTTCCTGGAGGGGAAATTGGGAAATTGCATAATATTTAAAATGTAAATTTAAAAGTGTAATTCAAAAAAAAGAAAGAAAAGAAGAAGAGAAAGTAATATTCTCAATGGTTGCTCAAGAGAGTGGGGAACGGGAGGGAGAACATTATAATGCTCTAAGAAATATTTTCAAATATATTCTCATGGGGATGGGGGTTCAGAATCACTAGAGATTAAGATCTATGTTAATCCAGACCTAAGTTGCTATTATCATATATACTGAAAAGGAATTTTTAAAAAGTGTTAATGAATTTTGGTTGAGTTAATACATATAATTGAGAAAGAGCATTTTGTCTCAGATTTAAAATACCTTCAGTGTTGGTTTTAGTCTCCAATATACATTGAAATGAAGACTTGTAACATTCAATATGAAATAAGATGACATGATTAAAAATTAAAGTTTGGATTTACTTTAAACTTGGTCATAAAGGATATGTGCCTCAAATATTTCCTATTATCTATGTTCTTTCATATGCCCCCTGCCTAGAATTTGATATGTCTTCACAAATATGAAAAGGAATAAACACAGATTACTCAACTTCAGATCATGAGAAAGAAAATAGCATCAGATGACGAGCAGCTGAATCTAGTGTGTAAGCAAGTACAAAATTGTTCTCAATTATTTCCAGAAAGCATTTGAAGTACAAAAACAGTAAACTTTGAAATTTAGATCTTTGCTGCCTACAGTTTGGGAAAGGATCTTCGCCAACTCTACATCTGACAGAGGGCTAATATCCAAAATTTATATATATATATATATATATATATATATATATATATATATATATATATATATACTTGTCACAGAGCTAAACAGAGAATTCACAACAGAGGACTCTCAAAAGACTGAGAAGCACTTAAAGAAATGTTCAATTCCTTAGTTACCAGGGAGTTGCAAATGAAAACATTCCTGTGGTTTTGTCTTACACCCACCAGAATGGCTAAGATAAAAACCTCAAGAGATAGCACATGCTGGCTAGGATATTGAGAGTAAGGGGAACACTCCTTCATTGCTGGTGGGAGTACAATCTTATACAACCACTTTAGAAATCATTTGGATGGTTTCTCAGAAAACCGGGAATAGTTCTACATCAAGACCCAGTTCTACCACTCCTGGGCATATACACAAAAGATACCCCACTATACTCCAGGGACACTTGCTGAAGTGTGCTCATAGCAGCTCTATTTGTAATAGCCAGAAACTGGAAAAAATCTAGATGTCTCTCAACTATAGAAGAGACTTTTAAAAAATGTGGTACGTCTACACAATAGAGTACTATTCAGTTATTAAAAACATAGACATCATGAATTTTGCAGGCAAATGGATAGATCTTGAGAATATTGTCTTGAGTGAGGTAACCCATCTCAAAAGCCCCATTTTAAATGGATTTTAGCCACAAAATACAGATCCATTTTACACGTCATAGAACAAAGAAGGTAAGCAAGAAGGAAGGCGTGAGAGGACATGCATGCGTCTCACTTAGAATTATGAATAAAACAGTCATAATAGGCAGATAGAGGGAGGGAACTGTGCGGGATAAGGGATGGAAAGGTGAATCATTGGGGGTCAGGATTAGGTGTCGTAAGGACAGATTGCCAGGAGAATGAATGAATCTGCAATTGATTGTGGTGGGGAGGAAGGGGGCATCTCCAGAAAGGGACAGAGACCTGAGATAAGGTATCAATGGGAGTGTCCTTATCTGTGACTCTCAGCATTGGAGATACGGAACCTGAAGAGGCCACCTCTTAGCCAGGCAGGAAGCCCCCAACAGCTAGAGTGACATTGATTCACTGACACTCAAACTTTCAACCCTAAATGTATCCTGTCTACAAGAAATGCAGGGACAGAGGAAGAAACAGAGACTGAGGAATGGCCAACCCAAAACCAAACTAACTTGAGACCCATCCCATGTGCATGTACCAATTCCTGACACTAATAATGATACTCTGTTATGCTTGCTGACAGGAGTCAAGTATGGCTGTCCACGGAGAGGCTTGAACTAGCAGCAGACTCAGACAGATTCAGACACCAACAGACAAACATGGAATTTGGGGACTCTTATAGAAGCATTAGGTTAGGAATGCAGTGCCATAACAGGGACAAGAACTCCACAGGAAGACCAACTGAATCAACTAACCTCAACCCTTGGGGATCTCAGAGACAGAACCAGCAAGCAAGAATATACATGGGCTGGAACTAGGTCTCTCTGCGCATATGTAGATATTCAACTTGGTCTTCATGTGGGTCCAAACAACTGGAGCAGGGTTATCACAAAAGCTGTTACCTGTACATGGGATATGGTTTTCTAAATGGACTGGCTTGTCTGAACTCAGTGGGAGATGATATACCTAGCCTCATAGAGACTTGAGCTGCCAGGGTGGGGGAATAACCAGGGTGGCACCCTCCCACTCAGAGAACAAGGGGAGTATAGATTGGGGAAAAAATTTCGGGAGGAGGTGACTGGGAGGGTTCAACAAGTGGAATGGAAAGTGAATAAAATAAGAATAAGAAAAAAGAAATTTAGGAGTTTGCCTAGAATGATTAAGTTATATGCTGTTGTGATACTAAGTGTTTCACATTTAATATGATTAATAAATTCAAATTATTTATGCATGTTGAATAATAATTTTCTCTTCATATACTAAGGGTAGTGGTGTCTTTAAAAATGACATAACCATTCAACAACCAATCCATTAGAGCACTGATGTTTGAGATCATATAATATACTGTTCCATGTAAATACAGTATTTTTTTTTTACATTTCCACTAGCAATTGGAGGTATAGGAATGACAGAGTGTTACGGTTTTTAGGGCCAGATACTATGTTGAGATATTTTATAGGATGTAAGACATAAGAGATGCTCAAACTTATAAATTAAGGGAAGAAGAAATTTGCTTAATTATTTACTTTTTCTACTCCAGATTTTATTCACTTCCTGGCCCATGCCCCCGACGGTTCCACATCCCACACCTCCTCTCACCCACTTCCCCCACTCCCATCTCTAGCCACCAAGGATGTCCCTACCTCACCCACCCCACCAGACCCCTAAACTTTCTGGGGCCTCCAGTCTCTTGAGGGTTAGTTCGTCCTCTCTGAACCCAGACCAGGAGTCCTCTGCTGTATATGTGTTGGAGGCCTCATCTCAGCTGCAGTATGATACCTGGTTGGTCATCCAGTATCTAAGAGCTCTCAGGGGTCCAGGTTAATTGAGACTGCTGGTTCTCCTACAGGACTGCCCTCTTCCTTAGCTTCCTCCAGTTTTTCCCTAATTCAACCAGAGGGGTCAGCAGCTTCTGTTCATTGGTTGGGTGCACATATCTGCATCTGACTCTTTTAGCTGCTTGTTGGGGTTTTTGGAGCATAGTCATGGTAGGTCTCTTTTTGTGAATGCTCCATATCTTCAGAAATGGTGTCAGGTTTTGGGGCCTCCCCTTGAGAATAGTTTCCCTTTGGGCCTATCGCTGGACCTTCTTTTCCTCAGGCTCATCTCCATTTCCATCCCTGCATTTCTTCCAGAGTGGAAGAATTATAGATCAGAGCTTTTGCTGTGGGATAGCAACCCCATTCCTCACTTGATGCTGTCTTTCTGCTGGAGGTGGATTCTGGTACAGTCTAGGGGGTCATCCCAACCTCCTTCCTCTGAGGTCACCTATTTCCATTCTTTCTGCTGGCCCTCGGGGCTTCAGTCCTTTTCCTCCACCCAATTCCAGATCATGATCCCCTGAGTCCTCAAACATTAGATACATTTTTCAAATATAAACATTTTGTTCTCTAGAATACAAATTATATTTGAAGTGTGAGCAACTATGTAATAAAACAGAAAAACTTTCTGGAGATCCAAAGCAATAAGCATAAATATATGGATGAGTATTTATTGAGGTTGCTGCTTAATGTTACCACCCATTACCTCTTAGCTCTTCAAGTTGTGCATCAGTAGCTGACATACACACGAAGAAGCTCTTCCTCTGTGTAAAACAACGACATGACTCATTATTTTCTGAATAATAATCTACCATCTTCAGCAAGCTGTCCATCAATACAAATCTTCAAGGAGCCTGTTACGTTTGACATACTTTATTCTGTGCAATAATGCATCTTTGAATATATCCTTACTATAAGGGAGGTTTTTTGCTGAAATTTGTAAAGAATTATGAAATAACCTTTCCTATATTCATGAATACTAGCTCCCCACCCAGGATCATAATAAGAAACTAGGAATTTATAAAATGTAACTAGTTTTGGATTCCTTTAGTTTACGAAATCGGCCTCGTTTTGATTTTCCCTGTTTTTACTTAAAGCTCCAAATTCTCATTTTCTGTGGTAAGATACTTTCCCTGTAGAAGCACAGATCAATGGGATGTTTCTCTTGAATTATATACTTTATAAACTCATGTGATAGCATATAAGAAGCCCAATACATTAATCTACAGGATTTAAGTTAATATGGAGGCATTGCTATGACTGCTTTGTCAAATATACTCACCTTCGATTCTTCTAGAAAGCATCTCAATGAGGGATTGTCTACATTAGTTTGGCCTATGGGTGTGTTCATAGTATATTGTCTTGCCTTCATTCACTGGGGTGGAAAAACTTGCTGTGGACGGTAGCATTGTGTTCAGTCCTGAGCTCATAAATGTAGGGAGGGGGCTGAACTCAAGTGGGCAGAAAAGCATTCGTTGTCTTCCTGACCCTGACCGTGGATTTAAGTACTTCAAATCCCTGCATTGGGTTTCCTATAATGACGGACTCTAACCTGAAACTGTAAACAAAATAAAAGCTGCCTGACAGAAGCAGTTTTTAGTCAGAGTATTTTATTACAGAAATAGAAATTAAAGCAGAGTAGCCAGTAAGCATAGCTCCTTAGTGTGATCTAAATGCTAAATGTTTCTCTAATGTGTATGTGAGATAATTGTGATGCACATAAGACGAGAATAAGGGAGAAAATGATGTCATAATGATTGCCCACTGGGACCCCAAACAGCTTCCTCTTTGGAAACCTACATATCCCACTAAGTGAGATGCATGAGTGAGTTGTCAGATGAGCTGAGTTACCATTGGTGAATAAGCTAATTATATGTGTTTCTGGCCTTTTAAGACATAGTCTACAAAATATATAAGTAGTATATATGTAATTTTATGAGTGTTAAAATGTGTAGCCTTGCATAGAAATCACATCCTACACAATGAATGTTTCTGTCACCTCACAAAGTTTTATTGTACCATTTAGTGTTCATTTCCATGTACCCAGAGGCATGCACTGTTCCAGCATAACTCACTGGACTTTAGTTTTGTCAGTTCTGGGAATTCATCCACAAGCAAACTGTGGATTTCATTACTGTAAATATAAATGCTGCTTTTATTTCCTTAGGTTAATTGGTGAGATGAGGGGTGTACCCATGCTTTACGAATACAAGGCTTGGGCTAAGAAAGCCCACCATGTTTCTATCTAAGTATCACTAAGGAATAGGCCTTGAAGTTTCTAGCCTCCATACAATCTATCCTGCAAGATCAGACCTTGAAGCCTTCAGCTTTCAGTCCCTTCTGCTAACCTAGGCCTAGAATATTGCTGCCTTTCATATGCTTACTGTTAAATCAGTTCTACCTCTTTCTGAATTTTGGCTGGATGGTTCAACTCAGATGTTTTGACTAGAACTCCTCTCCAAGCTTACTGAGTTGAATTGGCTTCTGTCATTCTGACTGAATTGCTCTGCTTGGGTAGTCTGCCTCTGAACTCCATGAACTCAACTCTGATTTCAACTACTGTGCTTCAAATTGAGCTGAACACCACTGAATTGAATTCAATTGAACTCTCTCTCCCTTACTGCTCTTAAGTAGTCCCTCTTTCCTGTCCTTGTAAGAATTGGGCTTATCCTATCTCTGAGTCTTTCTGTCATATCTTTCTCTGATTTCTCACTTTGTCTGCCTCTCAATTATATGTCATTGTTTTGGATTGAAGTATGTACTAAAGGCATGTCTATAGTCCAACCAGATCAAAGCTTCCGAAGTGATCCTTTCTCAGAGCAGTCATGTTGCTGGATTAAAACTACTGTACATACCTTGGACAGTTTTGAGACTGGCTTTTTCTATTCACCATAGTGATTTGAAAGGCATAAAGTTGTATTTATAAAATGAGCTTATTTATTTATCAGTTTTTCAGGCCTGTGGATATGCAACTATGTGATCATTTTTTTTACATTAAAAATTATTATGAAAGAACTCAAGAATTTAGACTCCAGAGAATTTAATAATCCTATTCAAAATGGTGTACAGAGCTAAACAAAGAATTCTCAACTGAGGAATACTGAATGGCTGAGAAGCACCTAAAGAAATGTTCAATATCCTTAGTAATCAGGGAAATGCGAATCAAAGCAACCTTGAGATTCCACACCAAACCAGTCAGAATGGCTAAGATCAAAATATCAGATGACAATAGATGCTGGAGAGGATGTGGACAAAAGGGAACACTTCTCTTGTTGGTAGGATTGAATGCTGGTACAACCACTCTGGAAATCGATCTGGCAGTTCCTCAGAAAATTAAGGCATGGTACTACCTGAGGACCCAGCTATACCAATCCTGTGCATACACCCAAAAGATGCTCCAACATATAACAAGGACACATGGTCCACTATGCTAATAACAGCCTTATTATAATTGCTAGCAGCTGGAAAGAACCCAGATGTCCTTCAACAGAAGAATAAATTCAGAAAATGTGGTACATTTACACAGTGGAGTACTCTTCAGCTACTAAAAGCAATGACTTCGTGAAATTCAAAGGCAAATGGATGGAATTAGAAAATATCATCCTGAATGAGGTAACCCAGTCACAAAAGAACACACATGGTATGCACTCAGTGATAAGCAGATATTAGCCCAAAAGCTTGGAATACCTAAAAATAAAAATAAAAATCACAGATCATAGGATGCTCAAGAAGAAGGAAGACCAAAATGTCAATGCTTGAGTCCTTCTTAGAAGGTAGAAAAAAAAATACTCATGAGAGGAAATACAGGGACAAAGAGTGGAGCAGGAGCAGGAACTGAAGAACAGGTTATCCAGAGACTACTCCACCTGGGGATCCATCCCTTATGTAGCCACCAAACGCAGTCACTACTGCTGATACCAAGAAGTGCTTGCTACCAGGAGCCTAATATGGATGTTTCCTGAAAGTCTCTGCCAGAGCCCTACTGATACAAATGAGGATGCTTGCAGCTAACCATTGGACTAAGCATGGGGACCCCAATGGAGGAGTTAGGTGAAAGACTGAGGACCTGAAGGAGATTACAACACCATAGGAAGAACAACAATATCAACCAAGCAGACCCTCACCAGAGCTCCCAGGGACTAAACCACCAAATACGTGGAGGGACCCATGGGCTCCAAATTTATATGTAGGAGAGAATGGCATTGTCCAGCATCAATAGGAGAAGCCCTTGGTTCTGTGAAGGCTCATTTCCCCAGTATAGGAAAATGCCACGGTATTGAGGGGGGAGTGGGTGGGTGGGAGAGGGAGGATCCTCATAGAAGCAGGTGGAGAGCAGAGGGAGTATGGGAGAGGGGGGAAAGACCATAAAATTTGAAAAATAAATACATAAAATATCAAGAAAAATAAAATATAAAAAACTGTTATGTACTTCTTTCAAGCACACAAATTGTTATTTATCTTCACTAAACTTATAAAGGACAAATATAGGGTTATAATTAAAATAAAGAGAATGAGTTACAATAATATAAACATGTTTTACTATTTTATATACATGCATAATATTATGAGAGCCTTACTTGTTCCATGTATTCATTAATATGTGCTTTGTTGAAGTTAATTCCTTCATGTAAAATAATTTCTTTTGAATTTGAGGAGCCTCATTGTTTAGAATTTTATTATTACTCTGAAAGCATTTCACAAATTCTAGGCATAAACTTTTTTAAATGTACATGTATTATAAGAATTTTCAAAAAATTTGATTTTATTTTACTACATGACTGTTTTGCCTACATGCATGGAAGTACACTGCATGTGTGCCTAGTGTCTAAAGGGTGCAGAAGTAGATACGAGATTTCTTAGATCTTGTGTGACAGATGATTGAACTTTAGCGAGTGGATGCTGAGAATCTTACCCAGATCCTGCAAGAGCAGCCATCTTTCTAAGCAATCTCTCCAGCCTCTAAAGCTGAGGAACCCAGGGGAAGACGGGTATAGAAGATTTTACTAATGGAGATGATGAAGGACACCAGGAAAACATGGTCCACTGAATCAGCGAAGAAGGGCTTCTCTAGGCTCATAACTACTGAAGCAGTGAGCACAGGTCCTGCAAGGGTCTCCACAAGGTCCCTGGTTTATGCGTTATGGACGTTAACGTTGTGCTGGAGGAGGACTCCTAACTGTAGAAACAGGCACATGATGCTTTTTCATGGTCTTGTGACTCTTTTTCTCCTGTTGGGTTGCTTTGTCCAGCTTGGATATGTGGACTTTTGCCTTCTCCTATTTGCCCTGTGTTTCTGTGTACCCTGTTCTTTTCTGAAGGGAAACAGAGTGGATATGGTGAAGTAGAAAGATAGGAGGGAACTCGGAAGAGAACTGGAGGGTAAACTATGTCCAAAGTATATTGCCAGTGAAAAGAAACTATTTTAAATTTTGAAAAGAATTGTTCTCACATAATATATCCTGATTAAGGTCCCTCACCTCTATTCTCCAACTTCCTCCTCATGTCTCCTTATGTCTTGATCTCTCCTCTTTTCTTTTATCATTAGAAAGCAAACAGGTATCTGTGGGATAATATTAAAAAGAAAGAAATGAAAAAATAGAAAAAAAGAAAAGAAAAGCTAAAATATATGATTTGGACAAAATAATAAAAAATACTACACAAGAAGGCATGAGAAATAAAAACTCCCTTATTCATATATTGAGTAACCCAGTAAAAACTGTAAACTAGGACCTATAATTACATATCCTTTGGATTTTACACTCTGCATTCACATCCAAGTGGTTCAGTGAACTCTGGGGTTTGAAGGGTTAATGAAGATATCCAAACCATTTAAGTCTGAGTTTCTAAGATCTCTCAACTTTTATGTAATGTTTGTATGTGGGTGTCCATATGTCTTCTCATCTGATGCAGGATGAAGCTTCTCTTATGATGGTTGAACAAAGCATTTACCTTTGAGTGCAGCAGAACATCATCAGAGGTCATATCATTGCTGGTTTGTTGTCCTGGTTGTTCTGTTTTGTTCCGAGAATAGTGGTGTTTGCTTTTATTCTAGGTCTCTGGGCTATCTAGTCTCAGGTTCTTGATCAATTGTGCAGTATTATATATGGGTTCCATCTTGTGAAGCAGGCCTTCGTTGGTTACTCTTAAAAGCTTTATGACACCATTATACCAGTATATCTTGCAGGCAGGATACCATTGTAAATCAAAGCCTTTTGTGACTTCATTGGTGTTTATGTTTTACTTTTGAAAATATCCAGAGTACCTTTTAGTTTCAAAGATACTAGAACATAGGGATGAAGACCCTAGGTAGGCACCACCTCTACTTCTTCATATTCAATAAGTTATGCATGTATTTTCTTCAAAATAGGACTTTGCTGTCAGTCTTTGAAGAACAACCATTAGCCTTGGCAGCAGTCTGGGTTCTCTGTGCCCATAGAAACCCTTTGACCAAAACTCAATTAGTTGTAACTCATTTCTGCTACTAGAAACTTTATTTGCAAATAAGAGATATCTAGTTGACACTCTATCTTCTTCATTATTTGGTGCTTTTATATAGGTCAACTTCATATATACAATTTTAGGAAGCTTCCAAAGTATTGGGTTTCCACAAAACCCTTCAAATGGCCATTCCATTTTAGCACTCTTTTCCTTTATCACCTACCTTGTCTCCCATGTCCTTCTCTCCTCATATTAAGACCTCCTTCTATCTATCCTGAACTATGTATTCTATTTCCTTTTCCTAAGTAAAATGATCTGTTTGTCCCAGAACTTTACTCTGCACCTAGCCACTAAGGTTCTAAGGATTGCAGCATGGATATCATTGACTCAGCGGCTAACACCCACATATAAGCAGATTCCACATAATTGTCTTTCTGGTCTACCTTACTTTGGCTATTTTTTCTAGTTCTCTCCATTCATGTGTGCTTTGCATATTTTATTTTATTCTCTGAGTAGTACTGCTTTTTCAATTGTACTCTGCTTTGATTTCAGTTCTGTGGAATGACATCTAGGTTGTCTGCAATTTCTACATATCATGAATAAATCAGCATAGCTGGATGTTGAGGTATATCATAATTCTAGGTCTTGACATCTCGCCCCATATTTTGGGGGAAATTATTTTTGTTTGTCTCTGTTATTCTTAGAGGACAATAATGGCTGTGTTTCCTGGTAAGAAATTCTGAAATTCTGATAGCTGTGGTCACTGGGGCTCTCCTAGTAAACGTGTGTCTAGGTATGGGGACCTGACTCTTAGGAATGGGGATGAAGTGGAGGAGATGTTGTAGATATTGACAGGAAGGAGGAGAGTATGGTATTCCACCAGGCTCTGCATCATTTCTGGAAAAGGAGACAGAGAATGAAGAGAAACTATAGAGATGGCATGCTAAATAGGTTGGAAGGAAACTAAAATATTGAACTTGTAGAAATAAAGGGGAAGGTGAATATCTGCAGGAAAACTACATGCTCCCTGGCCAAAGTGGCCAAGGTCTTCCCATTGAAAACCTACTGGAGTTGGGGGATGGGATATAACAAATATAGGAGAAAAAAATAAGGAAGGGATGATCTCTGTGCTCTACTGAAGACGGGAAGAGAGGGAAAGAAGGGCGACGGCAGCAGGTGGTTTGCTGTAGGGCTATGGACGAATCATGGGCGTTAGATTTGAAGGAAAGGAGGGATAGGTTAAAGTCTGTTGTTTGCCTACCCAGTTTCTTGGCTAGAGTTGACTGAGTCTGACGGAAATTTACCATGTGGGCTGAAAATTATGAACAACTTTGTTTTGTCATGTAAACTTTCTTTCAATTATATCATATTTTGTTCTATTATGTATCGAATCAATTGATAATCTATCACATCTATCTATCTATCTATCTATCTATCTATCTATCTACCTACCTACCTACTTATCTATTACCTATCTATTGACATGGCTTCAGTATGCACCTTTCTCTGGTCTGGAGTGCCTTCTGTAGACTACATTGCCCTGGAACTCACAGAGATCCACCTCTTATGCCTTCTGACTTTGGGGATTATCAGCATGCACCACACACCCACTCTCTCAAGCATTTCAATTGTTTTGGATATATTTTGGTGTTATGATATTTATTGGTACCTCTTATTTGGAATATATATTGGTTTTTTTTTCAGATATTAGTTTGGAGTGGTGATATCTAGCTTAAGGCACAGTGCTTAAGCCTAGCATCTCTAGTTGTTTGAACCAATGGTGTGCTTTACTTGCTATAGTCATATCCTATATTGCTCCACCAGTAAAATTTGTCCAAGAGCTGCATAGACTCTATGCAGGTTTCAGTCTCTGTCAAACGGTCTGCTATAAATCATATACTTTTGTTTTTCTCACAGCAGGTGTAGATCATCAGTGATTCATCAAAGTTTATAGAAACTAAAAATTGAGTTATCCTCCTGTATTTCATTTTTTGTAATATCAATATTTAATGACTCAAACATTTATTTTTTATAAGCCATATGAAAACAGGGTATGCTGACTGTTCACTGAAACAGAGACTATATTGTGCAAGATAGAAATACTTGTCCAGAAATGTTTTTATTAAATTAATGTTTTATTATTTTACTGAAGGAATGTATTTATTCTGTTGTTATATTTAAAAATACACTCTAGACAATGGGGGGCATATGGCAATTTGCTAGTGTTTTGTCTATATATTTTCTAGTATCATTTAATGGTTTTTTAATGTTTTGAAATCAAAGATCTATAATGTAAAAGTATAACTTAAATGCTTTTATCTAGTATTTGTCTAGATTCTAATTTCTTCTCTAGCATCTGTTCCAGAAATTGTACAAATTAATTTTGAGTAATTAGGGACATAGAACATATCTAGTTTCTGTATTAAATTTAGATGCACATACATAGGTCTAGAAAGTCATATATTTATGATGGGCTCTGTGAGTATATAAAATAAAGTTGGACAGCATTCATTATAGCAACACATGTGTAACATAAACATGCAATTTATTGGAGGAGAATTTTTGATTTCTTTGGGGATTTCATTGTGCCATGTAATGTTGTCACGGAAACTGTCTTATGAGATAAAGTTTTTGCTGAAGTTGATACATGGAACGATGTTTTGCTAAGAAGAGATACAATGATTTTTTTTCTGTAGGCAGCCTGGAAAAAGGGCATGTGATATTTTGCTAGAGAAGATGCTTGAGAGAACCCATGATGTTTGGAAAAGATATAAACATACCATAATGGACAGTGGACGATGCAGGATGGTATTGGTACACCTTGATGCAGGATGGTATTGCTACACCTTGTCATTTCTTTGCTGGTCAGTGTTTGTCATGACTTCATAGAAATACACCAAAAATTCTGGTGGTGTTCCAGAAGCTTCTTACCACTTCTGCACACTGGGGCCGATTGTTAGAGCTTTATGGTTTCTTCTGGAAAAATCTGCCATTGCTGATTTGTGAGTGGTGTTTGTGAGTGGACCCAGCTGCCACTGCTGATTCATGTGAAGTGAACTGACGAGGAAGATTGGATTTACTCTAAAGAAATATTTCTAAATACTTCCACATCCTCCTTGACTCTATTAACCTTTCATTTCTACTACTTTTGGTTGGTGGTGAGCTACAAGAGAGGATAAAGCATTTAAGAACCCTTATTAAAAAAAATTAAGCATTCAAGTTATGGAGTTAGAGATTATCTCTTCAGATGTGAGATGAATAGCCAAAGAATACTAAGGGGAAGGATAGTAGATTTTGCTATTAATGTTACCATTTATGAAATTTGTAGCTTGAGGAAGATAATCTGAGTCTCAGATTCTATGTCAAGTAACTACAAACAATACTAAATCCAGCATTAAGAAATGATACAATGATACAATGATACAATGCTGGATTTCCAGCATTAACAAATGATACAATTGAAATATTTAAGCAGTATTTCTAACTTGAAGTGAAATATCACATTTCTTCTTTCCCACTAACAGTTTTTGGACTGTTCATGGAACTGTGCAGGAGGTATGAGGGGCCAAAAAGGGACTTTCAAAAATTAAGCTAACTTGAATCACATGAGCTAGCAATTTGAAAATTATCTATGCACTGATGTCAACTGAATTTTACATAATTTCCCTCAAACTTTACCGTTGGATAACTTAGAAAAGAATTCTTGAACAGAGAAGTTTAATCTAAAACCTTTGAAATATGGAAAATAATTATTGCTAACTTTTATTGTAGTGCCATATGTTGCCACAATGTGAGATAATTATAACTAGTCATGGGGGAAATTTTGTACAATTATGCTTAATTAATTTTAAAGGATATTGTCTATTTTGTTATTTATCTTCAAATAATACAGGGAAAGATTTTATCTGGGATGTACCTGTCTATATTTTTAACTCTTTGTGAATTGCCACAAGACGACGGATAAGATCATTGTTCCTGGTCTTATTCCACGGACTATTTTAGTAATGAATGTCTGTCAAGTACTAATAAAACTGAACCTCAATACCATAAGCAAGATAAAATTAAAACCATTAATGAAGACAGAAAGCTCACCAGTGCTCACCATTGCAAGTTGTAGCATGCATTAGCGTATTAGTGTATTCAAAAATTTTTTCAGTTGGTACATGGTATTTTAAAATAAATGCCTTCTCTTCCGAAATTATGGTCAACAAAAACAGTGGTACTAACAAAGAACAGAAGATTTATCCACTCTTTTTTAATAGTTAAAGTAGAATTCATATACAGAAATTTGAAAATCACTATAATCACTTATCAGTAGTTTTCACATTCAGGTAAATAAATAATGGAGGTGCATATCACAAGAAAAAACAATACTAGAAGAACACCTGCTCTCTCTATGTGGTCAACGGAGAGGGGACAGAGCCAACTGGGTGCAGCTGAAGACTCACCTGCCTGCCTGGAAGCTGTAGGCAAAACGATCCAGACAGAACGGAGAGCAGCTTGTGTTTTCTTTAATGTGGGGGAGAGCAATCTCTTCTAAGATGATCTGCTAATAATAGAGACATATTAGGCATTCCGTAGTCTGCAATAATGTGTGTATTACAAGTTGAACACACACACACACACACACACACACACACACACAAACATTAACAAAAATTAATGGAAAAGGAGAGTGATGGGACTATATAAAAGGCTGTGGAGGAAGGAGAGGGAAGGGGAAATGGTGTTATTATACCCTCAATAAACAAAATGAATAAGAAAATTATCCTTTAATATGTAAATACATAGCAATGTATGCTACTTGCTTTTTGAAGTCTGTCTGAAATTAGCACTGTCATAGGTGCTGGAAGATTACTCAAGTCTGGCATTATCCATACAATCTTAAAGCCTGGGGAATAAGAAATAACTTTCATTCTTAGCAAAAGACCAGCTATATATACAATAGCATTTTGATTCCAAGGGTAGATTGGTGTGCTATTTCAAAAACATATAGCTGGGCCAATGGCACAGATCAGCAGTTAAAAGTACATGTACCCCGGCAGGAGAACCTGATTTTGATCATTCAGACTCACATGATAGAAGGACAGAACTAAACCATGCAAATTCCTTTTGAACTCCACATGAACCAAGGTATGAATGTATCATATCCACACCCACACAAACATAATTCGCTAAGTAAGCAAAAACAAATAATCAAACTGTAGAATGTAAAGTTGAATTCCTTGTCTCTGTCTTTCTGTAATTCGTCTGCATAACTCTGAAGGCTGATGACCAGCTAGAACTCCCATTGATAGTAAAACCTTCTCTCTTCCCTTCTCTTTACCACCCTCTCCCCCACATGATCCTCTTCCATTCAACAGCCATTCCTCTCTTGTAGCTTTCAATATCCTTTCCTTTTGGTTTTGTTCATTTATTTCATTTAAGGATGGATGTAGTGAGATGTTTGTTCCAGTCTCTTCTAGAAAACAAACATTAGTGGGCATTCTGGTAGTTATATTCTTGTTGGTATTTTATTTTATTTTTTATACATTCATTTATTTTTACACTCCAGAATTCATTCCCCTCCGCGTCCACAACCCCCCTCTCAATACCACATCTCCCCTCCATCTCCACAAGGACGTCCCCACCCCACTCACCCCAGGAGAACTCTAAACTTTCTGGGTCCTCCTGTCTCTTGAGGATTAGGTGCATCTTCTCTGACTGAACGCAGACCTGGGAGTCCTCTGCTATACATGTGTTGGAGGCCTTATCTGTGTGCTACGTGGTTGGTGATCCAGTGTCTGGGAGATGCTGGGGGGTCCAGGTTAAGTTAGACTGCTGGTACTCCTGCAGGGTCGCCCTCCTCCTCAGCTTCGTCCAGCTTTTCCCTAATTCAACCAGAGGGGTCAGCAGCTTCTGTTCATTGGTTGGGTGCACATATCTGCATCTGACTCTTTCAACTGTTTGTTGGGTCTTTTGGAGGGCAGTCATGATAGGACACTTTTTGTGAACACCCCATAGGCTCAGTAAAGGTGTCAGGTTTTGGGGCCTCCCGTTGACCTGGATCAACCTTTTGGCCTTTTGCTGGACTTTCTTTTCCTCAGGCTCATCTCCATTTTCATTCCTGCATTTCTTTCAAACAGGAAGAACTATGGGTTAGAGCTTTGACTGTGGGATAGCAACCACATCCCTCATTTGATGCCCTGTCTTTCTGCTGGAGGTATGTTCAATAAGTTCCCTCCTCTCCCGACTGTGGGGCATTTCATCTAGGGTTCCCCCTTGAGTCCTGAGAGTCTCTAACTTCCCAGGTCTCTGGTACATTCTAGAGGATCCTCCCAACTTCCTCCCTCATGAGGTTACTTGTTTCTGTTCTTTCTGCTGGCTCTCAGAGCTTCAGTCCTTTTCCCCCACCCAATTCCAGATCAAGTTCCTTTCTCCCCCCATACCGTTCCCCTTTTCCTTCCCTGTGCCTCACCCCCACCCCCTTGTGGTTGCTTGTTTTCTTCTCCCTCCCAAGTAGGACCAAGGTGTTCTCACTTGGGTCCTTCTGCTTGTTGACCTTTCTGTGAACTGTATTTGAATATTCCGTAATTTTTTTTGGGGGGGGGGCTAGTGTCCACTTATTAGTGAGAACATACCATGCCTGTACTTTTGCATCTGAGTTAGTTCATTCAGTATGATATTTTCTAGTTTGCCTGCAAAACTTTAAATCTCTTTAAAGGTAAAATTTAGAGTAAGTATTTAGGGAAAACACATTTATTTTACAGTTCACTTAAGACTAAATATGCAAAAGACTTATGTGTATTTTGTTGAACTGGTAGATATAAAATATAAGTCAGGTTTTAAAAGAAGTTTAAATAAAGAAAGTTAGGATAAATACACATGGGGATCTGCATCATTTCTTTGCGAATGAACGATCATGAAGAGAAATAAAAGATTTTGGGCATATTGATGGGCAATGAAGGGATTACATATGAAGTCCCTTAAACAAAAGTTTATTGTATTATTTGTTATACTTATTATATTATTAAAATCCAGTGCAAAGTAACTTTCCATTTGCACTCTTGGCCTTTGACCTTTTCACTTGTTTTAAGCACTCATTAAATTCTGATTCCATTTTATAGTAGGTATGTGTTGTCTACTGAATTTTATAAACTATCCAAACATTCTGTTTAAAACAGTTTGCTCTATTTTCTCCAGTTTCTTTTTTCAATAATATTTCAAAGATGATTGTTCTCTGAACCCCTTTTTAGTTTAGTATTTTCTATTAAAAAGTCACAGCGAACTATGAGCCATTCTCTCCCTACTTTTATTTCAGAAAGTTTAACATTTGCTTCCAATTTTCTGTTTTCTAATTTTTTTGTCAAGATGTGTTTTATTTCTTTCCTCATGTTATGTTGTCCTTAATTTGCTACTTAGCTTGTTTAGATCAAATATTAAGACATTATTTTGGGATTTTTTTTGTTCTAAATTCAACATTTTTTGCATCAGTGTTTCAAAGAGAATTAATCAAGATTCTTCTTGCAAACTTCTACTAGTGTTTTTGTTTTTGTTTTTCAAGTTCTTTTACCTATTGATTGTTAATTTGGTAACTCAATTATCATGATAGACTATCTGATTCCAGACCAGAATAAATACAGTTATTTTATATTTCCCTATAATGCTTTTCTTGGTAAATTCTTTGATCTATACTTGAAACTAATCTGTTATTTGAAAGGTATTTGGTGATGTTCCTCAGATGTGTACACGAGTTTATTTCTGTTTTCTATTCCTTTCAATTGAGAGATGGTGTTGTTGGGATATCTAACTTCGTTGATGTATCTGTTTTTCTTTTACTCTAATTTACTATACAATTATGTGATTTATATATAAAAATTTATAATACATATGTTTTCATGTATAGTTCATTATTTAATGATTTGGACATGTTTTGTTATTTCTGGTAATGTCCCCTGTATTATTTTGCCTGATCTCATTTTACCCATGTGATGTTTCTTATTCTTTCTTTTCCATGTTTTCTTTTCTTAGTCCTTTTAACTTCAATATACCTACTGTGAATTCACGTTACATTCCAAAACAGTATTTACATACTCATCACTTCTAATTATATCACATTGCCCTTAAATCTTCACTTGATCTTAGCCAAAAGGTCAAGAAGTGATTGCCTTCAAATCTTAAGGGCATATCTCTTGACTACAAGATATGGTAAGGGCCATATGGTTTTTATCCACACAGAAATCTCTGGATAGGAACATGTTATTCCTTTCAAATGGAATGTGGTAATTTTAATTATTAAATATATCTAACATTTTACTGTGTTTTTACATGTCTCATTACTACTTGCTTTTCTTCCATTCTTTCATTTTACCTTGTTCTATTATAATATTTTATTAATCAGCTTACTCATAGCTTATAGCTGTGTAACAACGCAGAGTAAAGTTAAAATGTTGTCTCAGAACCTTAACTGCTTATAATCTGTAAAAATATTTACAATCAACAGCAAGTAAATGCAGCTGTACTTATACAGATATTATACAAAGTCATTTTCTACTTGGTTATATACATTATTCTATGCTTTTTATGTTCGTACATATGTTTACATAATAAATTTGTCTATGCATTATAAGTCTTGCAGCACACAATCATCATTATTTTAAATGGTAATGCACATTCAAACAGAAAACTTCAATAGAAAAATATAAATATGTATGCCATGTCCATTCATTTGAAAATTTTCTATTGTTTTAGAGGTCTCTGTGAATCTAAAGCACTATCTATACTGTTTTTCTTTAGTATTTTTTTCATCTATTGATTTTATTGGGATCGCATAGACAATCAATACAGATTCATTGGCCTATGTGTCTGATAGACATAATCTTCTTAAGTACTCACTGAAACAAGGAACAAAGGAAAAATGTTAGGAAAAAGTTGGGACATGCTGGAGTTTCTTTAACTAAACCTGTTACTACTGAAGTAAGAGACGTGGGTAGAATAAACTTTCTTTTTTCAATCTCCTTGAACTCTTTTCTTCCTCATATTCTCAAGGTTTAATGTTGTCAAACAAAGAACAGACACACATCTAGCTCTAAAATCTATTAGTATTTTTCTGAACTATATGAATTCTCTTTTTATTCAGAAGTATAAATAAACATATATTTATCAATTAAGAATGTTTTCTTCTGCTTCATATGCTGCTAGAGCAATGGGTCTGTTTGTGTGTACCCTTTGGGTGGTGATTTAGTCCCTAGGAGCTCTGGTTGGTTGGTATTATTCTTATGAGGTTGTAAACCCCTTCTGCTCCTTCAATCCTCTAACTAGAATCTGCCTCTTTATTTATCCTGCTCTGGTAGATCCTCTCAGGAGACAGCAATATTAGGCTCCTGTCAGCATGCAATTCTTGGCATCATCAATATTGTCTGGGTTTGATGGGTCTGGATCCTCAGGTAGTGCAGTCTCTAAATAGCCTTTCCTCAGTCTCTGTTCTCAACTTTGTCTCCATATCTCCTCCTATGAATATTTTTGCTCCCCCTTCTAAGAAGGACTGAAGCAACCACACTTTGCTCATCCTTCTTCTTGTGCATCATGTGGTCTCTGGATGTTATTTTGAGTAATCTGAGCTTTTACAAGAAATTGCAAAAAAATTTCAAGAAAAGCTATTTAGGCAAAAGGGTATATTACGTGACACACTGCAGCATCCACAGTGAGATATTTTGGGAAGGGAGATTGCAAGGGTAAAAGTTGATATAGAAAGAAAAGAAGATGAATTGAGTTGGGGTGCATGATGTGAAATTCACAAAGAATCAATAGAAAGTTAAAGAATAAAAAAAGAAAGCTAAGCATGCACCAATGGGAAAGTCAGAGCATGAATCAATAAACAGCATCCTTTTATGGTTTCTGCATCAGTTCTTGCTGGAGTTTCTGTTTTGAATTCCCTTAATGAGGGACTGTGACCTGGAAATGTAAGCCAAATAAATCCTTCCCTTCCCCCCACCCCAGAAAGAATATTTTCTTTAAATGATAATCGCTTTGAGATTTTTTTCTATATCAACAACTGTAGCATGTTTCACCACTGATGAATATTTTGCATTTGATTGTCTGTTGAGACTCATGGAACTATAAATTAATAACAATTTCAACCAATACTATAAATTTCAAATCATTAGCCTTCAATGTCTTTTTTTCTTTCCAGCAAACCACGATCTTTCTTCTGACCATTAATTTGTCAAAAGTATATAACTTGACATGTAAAGAAAATATATTTCTTCTTTGAAGCTCTTTCCAATTTTATATAATCTTATATTCTTATCTCCGTTTTCCATCAGAAGGATTTTATATTCTCCAAATTGACTATTTTCTTACCATCTCTAATCTATTTTCAAAATAGTTATTTTTCTTGCTAGTAATATATGTTAATAGAACAGTATCTCTTCCTTTCACACATTGTTTTATTTTCTTTGTTGAGAGATGTAGAGAACCTTCATGGAAGGAGGTTTTAAGTCTCTTTATCCGCCATACAGAATAAGAAGCAAAACAAGAAGTCTGCACTGCTCAGGAAATGGAGAGCACCACTGACAAACCCTTTATCTTAGCCTGCAAATTAGGGAAATATTGTCAGGTGCATTGGGATGTGAAAGAGACAGTAACCATGTTATCACGGGGTAGTGCATGTTGTAGTATGGCTCATTTAGCTCACAGCTGATAGTCCGAGATAGTCAAATTCTTACTGAGATTTGTTGTTTTTCTATAAGGCATGTATCACCAACTGAATGACCAAGTACACGTAAACCATCTTTTGAAAATAATTCAGTGTCTAGGTTGTGACAAAGACAGCTCCTTTATAAGAGCTACACATAAAAGTTTGAAAAAGAAATTTGAAGGCTACTAATAACTCTAAGGTTCATAATTAGCATTAATAAGATTTCTATTTTATGTTTATAAGCATTTTGTTGGCACAAAGTATTTTTATCCATTCCTCTGTGATAAAAAGAAAACACAGAAGCCAAGAAGCATTCCTTGAAAATCATATCAGCTTTTATATATTCAAAATATTCCATAAGGAACCCTAACTTTGCTGGTAAGGAAAAATACATATATTTTGTGCTCAATGTGTTCTTTTTTGAGTAATGACAGCAATGGTATGTGGGCAGAGAGATGCTGCTTTCTCTAAATTAATGAGTTGTTAGTGACAATATGCAGTTTCTTCCCTGTACACTAATTATTTAAATTTGACTGTGCAAAGTGTATAATGGTAAAATGAAGAAAAGTAGTTATTGTTTCCACACATGGGTTGTAATTACAGAATCTAGACCTGCTTCTACTTTTGATTATAGGAATTATACAATTTGTATTGATGGGACAAACAGATTCATACACTGACTAAACAGTCTGATATAACTAGATCAAATGAATTCGGTATTCCTTCACTTGTTACACTTTCTGTTTCCCATAGTAATTTCCACAGTCTCAATTACATTCCAATCATTAGATCATTTTCTTTCTGTTTATCCAATTAGATTTCTAAGCTTCCTAAAATGTGTAATCTGTTCTCATCTTCTCTCTCTTTGTACATAGTATCCTGTGTTTGTTTTTTCTACTAAGGAGCACTTTTTTGTACTGAGTAGGCAAGAGAACCCTGACATTGAACAATCACATAGAAAATACAGAACAACTTTGATTTGGTAGAAGACACATTCCATACTTGCCTACAGTTGTGGAGTTTAGAAACTGGCTAACTATATCCTTATAATAACATTGAGATGGACAAAACTGTTAAATATTTATCTCTAAGCTGAACATGTGGTACTTGACATCAAGGAAAGTCAAGTTATTTGTTACCAAGAATAAAAATTTAGTTGAAGTTGATGGCTTCTTGGTCCCTTTTTTTTCTATCAATACTGAGGTGAAACACAGGTAACTGTGAGCCTGAATAATTATAGTATCATATTCTTAAAGACAAAAATTTTTGGTGACACTTAGACATTTTGTTATAGCCATAAGTAAAAGCTTACATTTTACAAATGACAGTAATTTTCTACAAAATGATGGGAAACTTTTTCAAATGCTTTTCTGACTAAAACTTTCTGAGTCCCTAAAGATTTAGTTCAAGGGTCAGTAAAAATTATAAAGTTCTTCTCTCTTTTGAGGAATATGCAGAGTTTACTTTAATGAGACATGCATTACTATTTAACATTTTATATATGGCTATATGTAATAAAATAAAATAATAATGGCTCAAGAAAATTTCTCTACTCATGTATTTAGGTTCCTATAAGTGGCTTCAATCTTGTGTGCATGCTCTAGGTATTAAACAACTTCAATTTGCATGCCTTCAGTTAAAAATCATGTTAAGGATGCAACTTTTAGTTTCAACCTTGAAAGATTGATTACTTTCACCTTGTTTATGATCAGATCCTAGACAAAATGAAGAAAGAAAGCTCAAAGCAAATGGGCACTTGTTATTACCAAAAATATAATGGTATATCTGGAAAAACACATGATTATGAATTGTAAAATTTTGGTTACAGCAATATCCAGTGTCTATTTTTATCCATAGGAGAAAGCAATTATATATATTTTTTCATTGTTTTGAGGTTGGCCATTTTTGCCAAAATAAAACTAAGCTTCCAGATGCAATCCACAGACCACAGGAAGCACAAGAAGAAGGATGACCAAAATGCGGATACTCCCACTCTTTCCTAAAAGGGGGAACAAAAATATCCATAGGAGGGGATATGGAGGCCAAGTTTAGAGTAGAGACTGAAGGAACTAGATAAGATTGATGAAGCTAAAAAGTGCATGCTGAAAGGGATTGGATATAGAGCTCTCCTGAGAGACACATCCAGAGCATGTCTAATATAGAGGTCAGTGCTAGCAGCAAACCACTGAACTGAGAACAGGACCCCCTTTGGGGGAATTAGAGGAAGAATTGAAAGAGCTGAAGGGGCTTGCAATCCCATAAGAACAACAATGCCAACCAACCAGAGCTGCAGGGACTAAACCACTACCAAAAGACTATATCTGGACTGACCCAGGGTTCCAACTGCCTACGTAGCAGAGAATAACCTTGTTGGGGCACCAGTGGAAGGGGAAGCCCTTGGTCCTGCCAAGGTTGGACCCCCAGTGCAGGGTAATGTTAGGGGTGGGGCGGTAAGGGGGATGGATGGTGAAGGGAACACCCGAGTGGAGGAGTGAGAGGGGATAGGGGATTTATGGACAGGAAACCTGGAAAGGGAATAACATTTGAAATGTAAATAAAGAAATATATCTAATAATAAAAAGCAAACAGAAAAAAATTAAAAGAAAAGGAGTGAAACACAGGAAGGCAGATTCTGGATTAACAATGAACATAACCTAGCTGTGTTTGTCCGTTGTGTGTACAGTGAACTTTACCTTAAAGGACTCTAATGAGGACAAGATACATCATACAGCAAGCATCCATTCAGCTATCCATCTACTCTTCCAGCAAACATGAACATGAATTGGGTCAACTGAACAGGGGAAGTGCATGGTAGAGTAAGACTGTGCTACCATTCAGTGGGCTGTGGTTAAGCAGAGGTAAATGAATCATTGGTTAGTAGTGAAAAGGGGTTGGGGAGTGATGAGGACGCTAGTAGTGGCACAGAGGAAGGTAAACAATATGAATGGCTCTCTGAATGAGCTGGCCCTCTAATAAGGTAACTTCAAAGATCATGCCTGCCAAATTTGCCCTAGAAAATTACAGAGCAACAGGTGATTTGAGGTCATTAATTCGGTGAATAATCATGAGCAAATTGTTTATTGTTTACTAGCCTCATCTGTTTTCATTTATAACATTTTAATGCATCAAGAATGCTGTACTGGGATTAAATCCCTGATAGAAATAAGGCTGCAGGATGATGTGTGCACATAATGGTAAATAATAGGTATTTAATCAATGTTGTCTGACTGAATTGTCGAATGGAGGTCACAGATGCTATTGTTTTATGAGGGTAGAAATTGAAACACAAATGTAACCGTTCTGTTGTTGAGATGGGCTTCTAATTTTAATCATCTTAATTCAAACACAGAAAGCATGATTTCTTTTTCTGCTTTGAGTGTTTCAAAATTCAATACACTACAGCATAGATTATCCTATGCTGTCTCTATAAGAAGGAACATGCTCTTTGTCCTCTATCCCTCTCCTGGCACAAATAGAGTATAATCCTCTTCTTAGCAAAATGATTGCCCAGTGTCCATGTGAAGGGCATCACAGTTGATAGTAGGAAATACGTAACAAATTATGTTGAATGTTATCTTCTAGTTGTGGACCCCATGGCGTGTAGTTCTTGAACTACTTTTATGATTTGTGATTCTTTCTATAGATTTATAGGCATCTAATAAAAGAATTTATATCTTAAGATCTTTTGCAAAGAATTTGTGGAAGCATAAATATGATAAGCAGAAAGCAATGCACAGCTTCTCAAATCAAAACGGTCAAAAATAATTGGTTAGAAGGCTCAGGAAGTTAAATGATTGACGCACAGTCATGAGGACCTGACTTAGATTTCAAGAACCCACATCAAAACAATGGAAATGCTAGTACCTGCTTGCAGGGTTCTTACTGATTGAGGGAGACATAAACAGGGCCTGGGATTCACTGGCAAGCCAGCCTCACAAAATCAGAAGCTCAGATACAGTTCACGAAATAAGAAACAGTTCTGAAGAATAACACCAAAGCTTCCCCTCTTACCTTCAGACACATGGGTACGCACCATTCCATTCACTTGTAGGCATAGGTTTTTCTCAACTTTAATAAAGTTTCAATCTCCCCTCTAGCTCACCTCCCACTAAAGGTAGTGGAAAAGAAAGTTATTAGGACACAGGGGAAGTAGACCTGTTTAGACATTGTTCTTTGATGACAAGTCCAAACTTTGTTCTCTGTCAAGCCCACTAGCCAACATCAAACACACATCAGCAGCTGCAGACCCGTCCACTGGGAAGACACCACCCAGGAACCAGGAGCTGCAGTCCAAGTCAGAAAACAATGAAGCTCATCAACTGACCAGAGTCTATGGAGGTGGCAAGAACCCTAGGACCTCACAAGAAATTCATTGGTCGGTTTCTCTCAATGGGGGCGTTACCACGCGCAGAACTCAACAATGCAATGTAAGGTGAACCAACACGTGCATGCTATCAGTAAGAGACAGCTAAGCCAAGCAAATAGGACCAGTGCTCCAGCCCCCACCGACTGTGATGTCATATTTATATGCATTCATAATGTGTCCTTTCACATGTCTGTTACAGCAAAATATCCACTCATGTGTGCCGGCTTCAGGAAAACATTCTTTCACATGTCTGCTTTAGTAAAACATCTTTCTCCTTTGTGACCCAGCAAAACATCGTTTGACATAGTTGACTCGCCAAAGAATCCAGAAGTTTCTACTTTATATCTCCTTCACTTTAAGAATTGTCCTTTTTGCTAACAAGAACACCATACACTCAGTAGAAATAATCGTAAGAACCATTATATTTTAAATAAATGGCATATATATGTGTATATATATATAATATAGTCAAACAACAGTTTAACAAAACAGCCTTAAAGATCTATCAATATACAATAATTCAAACAAAATGTCTTTATGTTTTTATCAATATAAAATAATTAAACAAAAACCTTAAATTTCTATTAAAATACAATAACTAAACAAAAATCTTTAAATTATTCAAACAAAACAACTTTAAATTTTTATCAATCCCTTACCATATCCACATTAGTCTCCAAGATGTTTTACCATTAAATTTGTGCCCCAATATATATCTTCCTATGCAGGTTTGTACCAGAAGAGATAGTTAATAATAATCACATTTTTCTGTCATTATTGTGTACTTTCCAGTTACTGTTTTTAGCCACATGCAAGAATGATATCATGTGGAAGGTCTCCAATGATCATGGTTGAATAACTACATGTAGGTACAAACTTTGTTTAATAATGTTGTCACTGCTTACCAGAGCAACAAGAAACAGATGAAAACTCTCCTCTCTTGAACATGCTATAGTGTGTTGAAATCATACAGAGAAAGTAACCATTGAAGGACACAACACAAATCACTTAACCTAGCTAGCAAGTAATCATAACATATAAGCAAATATTCATGGGGTAGATGTGACTGTGGAGATTAATTATCTCTAAGAGTAGGAAGTGAAGCATTAGCAGATAGATCCTATTTTCAGAAAAATGCAGGATGAGTTGGCATTTGCCGGGTGAACAAAAAGTTACAGACATTACACATCAAAGGAACAGTAAGTTCGGAAAGACAGGGAGTCATAAAAAGGTAATATTACATGCTCTGAGAAAGGTGAAAATTACAGCCTGCCTGAAGCCCACAGACCTGTGGGAAATTACAATATAAGGAAATGAAGCTAGAGAAGTAGTTTGGGGCCAACTGGTAAAAAGATTTATGCCTCAAATAAAGGCGATGATCTTGTACAAGTCTGTTTGTGTCACCAGGGGAGTCACAGAACCAATCTTTTAAGGTAATAGAAGTAGAGTTGCCAGTCACTGAGTGCTTCCAAAATCCCCTGTCCTCTCTTTGTATGAGCTTCACTGTTGTAATCTCATAAAATTAATTCTCCAGAACTGCACTATGAAGTAGGTAACATGGATCTCGTTTTACAAGTGACCAACTTAAGCCTGATGGAAATGAATGTTACTCCTGCTCATGGATCTCCTTGGCACGGAGGTATCCTCTCAGATGAGACTTCTGAATTTTCATTAGGGGTTAGAAGCAGAGTGACTGGGGTATAAAATTTCAGCATTTGAATAAGTACCCATTGTCAAATTCTTCCAAGCAGAGATTCTGAATTCAAACTCATTCACCTCCTACTTCTCTCTACTTCCTCTTATCGGGTGATGAAAAACTTGATTCAAAACGAGTTTTTATGTTTACAAGTCTTCCTGGATCATGTTTGCCGATTCCTAGATAATTTTTAAGGTTTTCGGCCTTTGACTCTCAGATCTTTATAGGCCTATGGAGTTACCTCCAGGTTTCTACCAAACACTTAGTGGTGTTCATATTTTAATGGTATTTGCTTACCTTGAAATTCATGTCCAAATTTTAAGACCTCTTATGAAGTCATAGGTGAATGGAAACTCTATATTGCTGTCCTTAGGGCATGATTAAGACTAGATAAGGCCAGCAAAAATAAATACTGATGGTTTTAAGAGAGGAAGACACATGCATGTTTCCTATCTCTTTCCCTGTGATGTTCTTCTTTGAGTCAGGATTCTGCTGTCAATAGGCCTGTCACCAGTTGAAGTCCCTTGACTGTACACCAGGATCAGATCCAAAATAAGTCTCTGCTATTCAGGGCTCTCATGACTGTGACAATGTAATCTTAGCAACGAGGAAGGGCAAATAGAATGGGATTTCACTGAAAATAAAACTTTGTTAAGCTGAGTCACTGGTTACACAAATTATTGAAGAAATATTGTGTTTGTTGGGGTTTAGGAAGCTGAGATTTTTTTAAATGATCTTATAGTCTAAGGCTTGCCTGAGAGACTGAGAATAAAGATTGAACAGCATTTGCCACAAACTATTTCAGAGATGAGGGAAAATTGTGAAGTATAATTATGTAATCTTAGATATGTAAATGTTCTTTTTTCACAAAACTTCAAAGTGAAACACAAGCTTCCAAAAAGCCCAGGTTGAGTTCAAACAATCTTCATTTTCCAATCTCAGGTACCCCTGCAGAGAGAAAGCACTCCAATGTTTAGATTCTCAACCTTGGATTACACATTTTCATGCCACTTTAGAAATTACATATTTTTATTTTTCAATGATGTTAGGGAACAAAGCTGGAGGACAGAAGGCAACGCAGAGGGTAGGAACTACATTTGGACAGTTGAAGTGGTATGTGGTCCAGGAAAATTTCATCAAGACTCTTTATGAGCTTTAAGGAGAGCAAGGAGTATGACACGGAAGGGCTAAGAGGGAGGAAATGGTGTAATTATAGGATAATCTCAAGATAAATAAAAGAGTGTCAATAATGTCGATCTAAAAACACTACAACCTAAGAGTGGGGACCTTTGGTGTGTATTTTTTATTGGATATATTTTATTTACATTTCAAATGTTATCTCCTTCCCTGGTTTCCCTGTCCATAACACCCCATCCCACCCCATCCCCTTTTTTCTTTGAGAGTGTTCTCCCGCCTATCCACCCATCCCTCCCCGACTCCCTGTACTGACATTCCCTTGCACTGGTGGTTCAGTCTCGGCAGGACCAAGGGCTTCTCTTCTGGTTGGGGCCAACAAGCCCATCCTCTGTTACATACGCAGCTGGAGCCATGGGTCTGCCCATGTGTAGTCTTTGGATGGTGGTTTCGTCCCTGGGAGCTTTGGTTGGTTGGTATTGTTGTTCTTGTGGGTTTGCAAACCCCTTCAGCTCCTTCAATCCTTTCTCCAACTCCTCCAATGGGGACCCCATTCTCATTTCAGTGGTTGGATGTGAGCATCCACCTCTGTATTTGTCAAGGTTTGGCAGAGCCTCTCAGGAGAAAGCTATATCAGGCTCCTGTCAGCAGGCACTTCTTGGCATCAGCAATATTGTCGGGGTTTGGTGTCTGTATATGAGCTGCATCCCCAGGTGGAGCAGTCTCTGGATGCCCTTTCCTTTAGTCTCTGCTCCAAATTTTGTCTCCATATTTCCTCCTATGAATATTTTTGTTCCCCTTTCTAGGAAGGACTGAAGCATCCACACTTTGGTTGTCCTTCTTCTTGAGCTTCATGTGGTTTGTGTATAGTGTTCTATGGGGTGTTAAGAAGGTTATCTGGGGCATTCTGGAAAAGGTACAGGAGGGAGTAAGTGAGGTAATTATAATTCAATTAAAAATAAAATAACTATAAATAAAAATAAAATTCTGAATCTGCACAACCCTAAATTATGTATAACAGAACAGTATCCTACACAGCACAGTATCAGATAATTTTTCTGTCATCTGGTCCATAGGCAGGAGATCCAGGAAGATATACAAATAGTAATTTATCTGCCAAATACAGTTGCTTCTTTGTGGCTCTTTATATTAAGTTTGAAAGGGTCTACCCCCTACAATCCCTATTGAAAGTAACCAAAATGTCAGTGACACACAATAATACAAATATAGTTAACATGGTTAATTGATAACCCTGGGAGATTTATGTACTATTGGAAACATAAAGAATATTTTTCCATGATAAATTTATTTATGGGTTATTTTATTTATTTACATTTCAAATGTTATCCCCCTTCCAGATTTCCCCTCCGCAAACACCCCATCCCATCCCCGATACTCCCTCAACCCTGCTCCTGTGTGGGTGCTCCCCAACCCACACACCCACCCCAAGCTCACAGCTCTAGCACTCCCCTACCCTGGAGCATCGAGCTTCCACAGGAGCAAGGGCCTCAACCTCCCACTGATGGCAGATAAGGCCATCCTCTGCTACATGTGTGACTTGAGTCATGGGTCTCTCCATATGCACTCTTATGTTGGTGGTTTAGTCCCTGGGTGCTCAGGGGTATCTGGTCGGTTGATATTGTTGTTCTTCTTATGGGGTTGCAAACCCCTTCAGCTCCTTTAGTCCTTTCTCTAACTCCTCCGATGGATCTCAATGCTCAGTCTGATGGTTAGCTGAGAGCATCTGCATCTGTATTGGTCAGGCTCTGCCAGAGTCTTTCAGGGGGCAGCCATACCAGGCTCCTGTCGACAAGTGTTTCTTGGCATCAGCAATAAGTGTCTGGGTTGGTGTCATTGGTTGCATGTGGGATGAATCCCCAGGTGAGGCTGTCTCTGGATGGCATTTCTTTCTATCTCTGCTCCACTCTTTGTCCCTTGTTTAATTTATATAGGAGCAATTCTGGGTTAATATTTTGAGATGTGTAGGTGGTTCTATCCCTTAACCGGGGGCCGTGGCTAATCTGTACAAGTTCTCTCTCCCCTGTGTTGGGTATTTCAGCTGATCATTCCTATTGGGTTGCATGAACCTCTTGGTTTCTTGGCATCTGGGACTTTCCAATGGCTACCCCCAGCTCTCTAGGCTCACAACCAAAAACATAAAAACAATTTTAAGAATAATATCATTTTAATGATCATAACAGAATTCATAAAGCATATGACTTTTGGAGGCATGGTTGCTTATGTCTGTGTCGGCATCCCGGGAAATAGTGTCAACATTTATAGTTCACCAGAATGAGCCCAATGAGCCAGAATTCTTGTGCTCATGGTTATTGTATATCCCACAGTAATCACATCAGTTTAGAAAATGAGAAGAAAATAAAGAGTGGAAAAAGTATAGTGGGTAAAGCCCTTGTCACACAAGCATGAGGACTGGAATTGGGCTTTCCGAAACCCACAAACAGCCAAGCACCAGAGCACCCCAGTGGTCTTACCATGACTTAGGAAGTGAGAGCAGGATCCTCTGGAGGTTTTTAGGCCAGTTAGCCTTGTAGACAGAGAGGTGAACAGCAAGAGACTCAGAAGCCTCATGCACATTTCTTGGTGTTCATCTGCATATAGTAATAGAAAAAATATTGTATTTGCCTAATGAGATGATTTACATCTGGGTAAACCACCCCAGTACAAGGTAGCTCACCTGATCCTTGCTGTCCATAGTTTTCAATTGAGATCTATTGAGTATATGTGTTCTACTAGCCTTCCATCCTTGATCTCCAGAGGAAGGTCCATACACTCAGCATAAGTAATATTTTTAATATAAACTGGCTTACGAAGGTGATGTGGTTTGCTTCAAGGCCACAAGTATGCATTCACTTTAGGCAGAGCAGCCATGGTGCTTGGAGTTCAGTTGTGAGGAAAGAGGCAAGGGCATCCTTGAGCCTCTCTGGTTGGGATGTGCAGATTTCAGGATAATATGTAGAAACCAGATTTTCCTTCATATTCTTGCTCTATTTTGGATACTCAGTTATATTGTTCATATTCCTAATACCTGGAACTAGAATGCCCAGTGTGATTACATTTCTCTGTGACAGTAAGACAGAAAAGAATATATATAGCTCTCTCCATCTATGTGTCCCCACAGTCCATTTCTCCATGCCTATCTCTTTCAGTCATAATTTAATAACTCTGTGTGTGGCATTCATTGGCCATTTATTTGACCTGTTTGGTTCGAAGAGTTGAATGCATTATCACAAATGAATACTAGAAAAATCCTTGTTGGCAAGAGCCATTTGCATTTTTTACAGGACAAAAAACAAAAGTAAGTAATTTGCAGTCAAATTTCCAATAACACATTTTTATTGTATGGAGGTGAGGATGATCTGTAAATCAAATTAGAGGCTAAAACTGTAAGTCAACTATAGAGTTTGCTGGTCCATTATTGATAGTCTTTATCTATAGTGCCACAATAGAAAATAATTTATTTACCTTTCGCTCCATCTTGTTGCACATTAAAAAGTAATGTTGACTTTTAGATAGCATAGTATCTAAGTGAAATATGTGTGTGTGTGCATTTATGTGTTGTATGTGTTCATGAAGTATGTCCATGTGAAGTAGGTGTGTGTATGTGTGCATGATTGAGTGCATTTATGTATGTGTATGTATATGTGTGTTTGTGAACCGTGTGCATGTGAAGGATGTATGTGTGCATGTGTGTGCATTTATGTATATGTATGCGCATGTGTAATCTGTTTTTGTTTTTTGTAGAAGGGCAGGCTCATAATATTCAATGTGAACCAGGTAAAGAAATTTCTTTGGCGAAACTGAGCTTTATGTAAAATGAATGAATATCCTATGTATAGGAAGAGATGTGAAAATATGTTTGATACAATCAGATGAGAAATAAGAGTAATGTGGATAGTGCAGAAGACAGATAACACGTGGAACCTAGACTGTACTAGAATGCAAATCAAGGGATATGGGGAGAAGCTGCGGTTGAATTTGCTGCTGTATTGAATGGTGTCTTTAATATCCAGAGACTGGAGACATTTGACTGACTCACCCTTGGGAGGAATGCATTAAATTGCTTTCTTCTGAAACAACTCACAGCTTGCCAGTCATCTGTAAGATGACCAAATTTTATTCATGAATTATATTCCACTCTTCTTGAGAAAATTTCAAAGAAGGTTGTCGCAAAAGAAGAATATGAAAGGGATTAAATCAAAATATTCCTTGGAGAAGGTCATATATGTGCTTGTAAATCTTCCTGAACTTCCCACATAAAAGAATATTTCAAACACTCTTCCTCTAAGTTTTCTCGTTCAAGGCAATATTGTTCTTTGTAGAGGAAAGGCCTGTGGGGATACAGAAGTTGAATTTTGCAATATCTAGTTTTCAATCCTTATGCAAAACTGTCAGTGATTTTATCCGGACCTGTGCATCAGGATTCACAAGCAAGTGAAAGGCTTCATGTGGGCTACTTTATTAATATCTAGTAGCCTCTTACATCTCCCCTAAGGAAAAAAATAATATATGGAAATGTTAGCACATTGAAGTGAAGATCTTTCTTCCTGGAACTTTTGCAAAGAAACCGCATTATTCTTTGGGAGATCCAGAGCACTTCAAATGTCCCTGCCTGGGAACAAAGAAGTAGAAGTAGAAAGAGGAGGAGGAAGGGGAGGGGAGGGACAAATTTTGCCTCTAAACAGTCGTTTTGGATATCTGTTATTATAAGTTTTTTTTATTAACTTGAATATTTCTTATATACATTTCGAGTGTTATTCCCTTTCCCGGTTTCCAGGCAAACATCCCCTTCCCCCCTCCCCTCTTGAACCAGGCAGGACACTTTATGGTGTCCCTCTAGAGAAACAAATGAACTTATTTATTCTTCACCCTCATTACTCTTGCAGAATTGGTGTTTGTAGGCCAGCAAAATACTCATTCTTGACTCCAAGTGTGACCCCTGGTGGTTAGTGTAGTTATTAAATCTGGGTGGGAGTTCCATTAATGAATTCACTAAAACTGTTCCACTTGCTTCTTTAGAAAGTGGAAAATAATCTCCAGAATTTCAGACAAAGTCTTTTCGAGCCCCAGTGAAGTATAACCTTTAGTAGAAATGAAAAGGCTTTCCTTTGTTATGGTGTTGATGTTGGAGGGCAATGAAGCTTTTAAAATGTGACTTATCAAATCCTGAGAGGTTATCAGAGCTACAATTACAGGAGAGCCCTCTCTTCAGCAGTCAACTGCACCCACTGCGTTCAATCATCTCCTCTCTTGGAGGCCTAACCTGTATTTTATAATCTCTAGATATCACCGTGTAGTTTAGTGTATTTTTAGTTTTTGAAGGACTCTTCCAGGAAAAGGGTGACAGCAGTTAATTGTTGAACACTTACTTTATATGGATCATTGTGATAGCTAGTGTATGTACACATGCTAGCTTATTACATTTCATAACAACCTTAGAACATGAACATTGTGTGTGTTTTATATTTACTGTAATAATATATTAGTTTGGCAAGACCCACAGGGATTAACTGTCCTACAATCATCCCTACATCTGAATTGATATATGTGAATATTATATTTGAAAGTTTTCCAATTCCTGAGCTTCCCAACATTCATAGCAGGTTCCGTTAAGAAATAAGAAGTATTTTCAAATTTAGAACTAGAGGGTTTGAAAGTGGACCCCAGAACTCTAACTCGATCTTGTGATTCTGAGTCAGTAAATTGTCTCAATCGGGACTTCGGATGTTTTGAGACTGAAGAGAGCATCAGAATACAATGACTTTGAACTCTGGATCTATCTGAACTTTCCACCAGCAAATTGTGCTTCCTCCTTTGTCAGCTCACTTGGCCTTAATTAAAAGGGCTGTTCGAGAAGCTTGAATCCCTTCTAATTATCTGTACAGCCCTGCTCACTGCTGGTAAGAGACTTTACTTCTAGCATTTGAGCTGTGTTGGGAAACTTGAGCATCTAGGACAACAAACGTAAGGCCTATAATGGAAAACCTATAGAGGGCTAGACTGAGAATGCCTGAATTTGTAGCTGGTAGACAGTTGTGCACATAACCTATTGTAATAATAATTGATTTTGACATTATAATAATAACATACAATGTGGGATGCTATCACATTCCATTTCCCTGGTAATTTCACATGAAGAGGACCATCCTGGGTCAGATGCTCTACGTTCCTCAGACTGTGCTCTTTCTCTGCATTATTGCATTTGTAGTGACAAGGAATTCTTTCACTTGATCATGAGAAGGTAAGTTGTGTCTGACCACACCTTTCTCCTCACATCAGAAAATGTTTCAGAACAAATGACACTGAAGCTCTGTGAGAGACTAGCAACCCCTCTTCTATTTTATCATGACTCCACAATGCCAAAGATCTATTTGTGGACCAGTTATTTTATTCATTAGGAAGTATTATAAATTCAAGCTCTGAAGCTGAGGACTTGAGAGCTTCTCCAGTTTCAAGGTTAAACATTGAGGTTAATTAAATCTGGATGAAAAGTGACTTGAGGGCATGTCTGGAGACACCAACAGACCCGCTACCAACATCAATACCTAATATATTTTCAGTCACTCAGGTTTACCAAGTATCATACCCTGTCTTGAGTGATGCACAATATTAGCTACCATCGTGATTAACAAAATGTAATACAATTTAAATCAGTTTCCCAAGGCACATAGCTTGTACATGGCCTAGACAAACACTACTTTAAACTCATTGTCAGGTCTTCTCGCAGTTAATAGCACATTTGTGGTGTCTGTAACAGATCATCCAACTATGAGATTTAATCCCCATCAAATAACTAGTAGGGGAGAAGGAACTCTCTCAGTGGGTAAAGGTAAGTCCTTTTCACATAAGCATGAAAACCTGAAGGCCAAATCCCAGCAGCCAACTGCACACCAGGCACAATGGGTGGCATACATCTACAATACAGCACAGCAGACACGCGTGAAATTCTAAATCTGCATCCTCTACCAAAACCAAAACCAGAAAGTACACATAACTTAAACAAACCCAGATTAAGCACCGAGAGTGCAGCGGCGATCAAAAGTCTTCACTCACACAAACCAAACAAATGATAGAACAAAATATATCCACAAACTTTCAAGGACAATCCAGTGTCAAGTTCTCAATTTGTTGCACAAATAGAAAAGGAACGAACACTACTTGTTCCATTCTAAGATGCTGGTGTCATTGATACATGAATGAGAATAACACTCAAAGTGTGACGGAAGAGGAAGAAGGAGTTTCCTTGCTGAATGTAGATGCAAAATTTCTCAACAAAATTCAGACACATATTAAGAAGACTATATTATGGACTTCATCCAGAATATGCAAGATTGGGTCAACATTCACAAATAAATAAGTATAATATTCCGTGCAAACAGACTTAAAGAAATAAGTTGAGACTACCGGTCCTCTCATAGAGTCATCCTCCTCCTCAGCTTCGTCCAGCTTTTCCATAATTCAACCACAGTGGTCAGCAGCTTCTGTCCATTGGTTGGGTGTAAATATCTGCATCTGACCCTTTCAGCTGCTTGTTGGGCCTTTCATAGGGCAATCATGATAGGTCCTCTTTTGTGAACAGTCTGTACCCTCAGTAATAGTGTCAGGCCTTGGGGCCTCCCCCTGAGCTGGATTCCAATTTGGAATCACTGTCACTGGACCTCTTGTTTCCTCAGGCTCTTCTCCATTTTTTCCCTTACAGTTCTTTCAGACAGGAACAATTCTGGGTCAGAGTTTTTGACTGTGGGATGGCAACTCCATCCCTTTAATTGATGCCCAGTCTTTCTATTGGAGATGGAATCTACAAATACCCTCTTCCCATTATAGGGCCTTTCATCTAGGGTCTCTCCCTTTGAGTCCTGAGAGTCTCTCACCTCCTAGGTCTCTGGTACATTCTAGAGGGTCTCCCCTACCTACTTAATTTCAATGTTACTTGTTTCCTTGGCTGGCCACTGAAAGTTCCTTGCTCACGAATGACATAATGTTATCGTTACAGTGAGCTCTTGTTGCAGAAGTGACTCACTAAACGTAAGGATGGCACCAGTTACTGTTTGTGCATTTCCTGATACCACATGACACCCATCACTAAGAATATGCTCAAGAGATGTGGACTGTCTAATCTCCAGCATAGTGGATTGAACACAATAATGTTCATTTTAAATTTCCCTCTTTTGAAAAAGTAAACTAAAATTTTAAGTATTTGTAGAAATTAAATGATACATCTATTTTTTTTCTAGAGAAAATATTACCTACAGAAATTATCAGATACAATATAGAATGCCAGTCTAGTGAGACAAGTCTCCACTACATAGCACTGGCTGTCCTGGAACTATGCATTCAGAGGTCTGCTTTCCTCTTCCTCTTTGGTGCTAGGGTTAAAGGTGAATACCACTATAAGTACCTTCATGTCAATAAGAAGGGATACAATATTATCATGAATTTTTTAACTCTTGTGCTTGAGGTAGCCTCATGCAGATGATGGTATTTGGAATGAACATAAATTTATGTAAAGGTCAATAGAAAATAAATTATACCAATTTCTTAAAACAAACAATCAATCAATCAAACAAACAAAAAACCCTCATGCTCAGGTGTTTTCTTAGAGTGAAACAACCAGAATAAAACAACCTTATGTATTCAGATCACCATTAGAAGGGTGAGGTCCTTCAAACTGTACAGACTCTCAGGAATATCTCATTTACTATCTTGTTCCAAAAAGCAAGAGCGCCGGGCACACACACACACACACACACACACACACACACACACACACACACACACACACAGACACACACACACAGACACACACACACAGACACACATAAACACACACAAACACATATAAACACACATACACACACAAATAAAGGCAAACAATACTCTGTTAACAAATTAACTGTTGTTATAATTAATGTTTTTGGAGTATTGTCCTGAAAATTTTTTACATATTATCTGCCATTGTTTCACACTACAGCATCCCAGTTCAACGATGAAAACAAAGATTGCACAGCTTGCAAAGCATTAGACATTTAATACATCAAAATTACTGATAGATTTCACATGACTTTCCTTCTGCCGTGAACAATATAGCAGGCAACATCTCTGAGGATCCATATTCCATTTTGTACACTTGTCTAATTCTTTATTTCAGACAACATCTTTGAATTGTAGTTTCTACTTCAGAGAGCATATGTGTGTCTTTCTCTTGAATATTTGAAACTGTTTTCACTTTAAAAGAAGAGGTAATTAAAGTAGTTCATTTTTTAAAATAGTAAAGCAAGAAAATATTACATAGAATTTTTGACACCGAGTGGTGAGAACCACTGACCTCCTCAGAAAGATGGTGTTTGTATCTCTCAGCCTTCACAAATGTACCTTTGGCCTTGAGGCCTAAATATACTACTCGCCCTACTGACTCGGGTTAAGCTGGATTTTAAAAAGGAACATTGGCAAGCACCAGGGGCTAGATCTAACTGTGTAGTTCACCACTAACTGTGTAGACACCACTACTAGGCAGGCCTTCATTGTGCCCAAGGGAAGAGACCCTTTCTATTACTAAAATTTGGAGGAGGCAATCAACCTTCTCAAGCAGAGTCAGGAACATGGAGTAATACTTGGGCTTCCTTCCATCTTCCATAGCCACTCCTGTTTTGGTTATTTGGTTTGTCTGTTGTTTGTTTGTTTGTTTGGTTGGTTGGTTGGTTTGATTGGCTGATAGAGAGAATGATTGATTTCTCCTCTTTGTTTATTAAAAATAGCCTTCCTTCAGGTTGATTTTCATGGTATTTGTCACAACTGGATTGCATTTTGTATGGTTTGTTCATTGATTCTCTATATGACTAACATTTCTGTTTTCAAGGTTGTCTACTATAACCTTAACAGGCCCCAAATACCACTGATTTAAAATGTCATTGTAAATGTCATGGATCCTTTTATTTATCCCCCTCCCTCTTTTTAATCATTCCATTCACTTACATCTCAAATGCCATCCTATTTCCTGGTTATCCCCTTCCCCAACCCCCATCCTATGATATCCCACTTCCCAGTTACCCCTCCACCCATCCCCATCCAACACCTGCCTTCCCCCACTCTTTGCCTCTATGAGAGTGCTCGCCTAACCACTCACACGCTCCTGCCCGACCACTTCAGTATCCCACTACACTGGGAGTATCAAGCCTCCCCAGGACCAAAGGCCTCCCCTCCAGTTGCTGTCAGGCAAGGCTATCCTTTCTATATATGTGTCTGGAGTCATGGACCCCTCCAGGTACACTCCTTGGTTGGTGGTCTAGACTCTGGGAGACCTGGATGGTCAGGCCAACATACGTTGTTCTTCTAATGGGGTTGCGATCCTCCTCCTCTCCTCCTATCCTTCTACCTGTTCCCCCACCAGGTTCCCCAAGCTCAGTGTGATGATTGGCTCCAAGCATCCACATCTGCAATGGTCAGTTACTGATTGGACTTTCTCAGAAACTGCCACACTAGGTTCCTGTCAGCAAGTACCTCTTGACCAGAGTAACAGTTTTGGGTTAGGTGTCAGCAGACATGATGAATCCCCAAGTGGGACAGTCCCTGGTTGGCCCTTCCTTCAGTCTTTGTTCTATTTTTTGTCCCTGTTCTTCCTTTGGACAGGAATATTTCTGGGTTAAAAATTTTGAGATGAGTAAATGTCCTGATTCCTCAACTGGAGGCCTTGCCTAGCTGCTGAGGGAGGTCTCTATAGGATCTATCTCCTCCTTTTCTGCGTATTTTGGCTAAAGTAATCCCTGTTGGGTTTTGGGAGCCTCAGGTTTCCCTGGTTTCTGAGACCCTCTCGTGGCTACCCCCAGGTCCTCATCACCCTGCTACATATTTTTTTTTGATTTCCTGACCCTCTGTACATCTCCTGCAGATCCTGATGCTGCTCCCTTACTTCCTCCCCATCTTTACCCTTCCCCATCCCCCCTTTCCCTTCATCTTCCACAATCACCCTGTTCCCCCTCAATGTAGGCCTGAAGCATCCACACCATGGTCTTCCTTTCCATATGTTCTGTGGGTTGTATTATGGGCATTGCGGGCTTTTGTGCTAATATCGACTTATCAGTGAGTGCATACCATGTGAGTACTTTTGTGTCTGGGTTACCTCACTCAGGAAGATATTTTCTAGTTCCATCTGTTTGCCTGTGAATCCTTTTAAAATTATTTCATCACATGAATTTTAATTGATATCCTCACATCCTTGTTCATTTGTTGAAAAACATAAAATTTAAGCACTGAATTTATTTATTCATTCCTTAAAATGAATTAAAATGGTTAATATATGTTTTCTAAAACCGTATTTTAAAGTTCTTTTCAATAGACATTGATAGTCAGTACATGTTTGACAGGAAGTGCTAAGAGAGGTATGCTTCCAGTGATCTTCTAAATTTCACATGCACAGCATTGCTTCTCACATTGCAAATGCTAAACTTTCTTTCCTTCCACACTGACAAATATATGGGAAAGATATATTGGTTATTTTATATATCTGCATTTCAAATGTTATTCCCCTTCCTTGTTTCCCCTCCATAAACCCCTTAACCAATTTCTCTTTCCCCTGCTTTTATGAGGAGCTCCCCTACCCACCTATCCATTCCCACCTCACTTTCCTAGCATTGAGCTACCGTAGGACCAAAGACCTCCCCTTCTATTGATACCAGATATGAAAATAATCTGCTACATATGCAGCTGGAGCCACTGGTCACTCCATGTGTATTCTTTGGTTAGTGGTTTAGTCCCTGGGAGCTTTGGGGATCTGGTTGGCTGATATTGTTCTTCCTGTGGGATTGAAAATCCCTTCAGTCCTCCACTGGGGCCACGCTCAGTCTGATGGATGGCAGCAAGCATCCGCATCTGTATTTGTCAGGCTCTGGCAGAGCCTTTCAGGAGACAGCTATTTCAGGCTCCTGTCAGCAAGCACTTCTTGGCATCAGCAATAGTGTCTGGGTTTGGTATGTATTCCCAGGTAGGGCAATCTCTGGGTGGCCTTTCCTTCAGTTGTTGTTCCACTACTTGTCCCTGTATTTCTTTTTGACAAGAGAAATTCTGGATTAATACTTTTAAGATGGGTGTGTGCCACTATCCCTCAACCTTGCATGGGCCATTCCTAATCTCTGGGTATGGTCTCTACAGGTTCTCTCTGGCTTTTGTTGGATATTTCAGCTGATGTCATGCCCATTGGATCCTGGGACCCTCTTGCTTTCCTGGCATCTGGGACTTTGCTAAAAGCTAACCGCATCTCCCCATCCCCCACTGCTACACACCTCTGTCCAATTTCCTGACCCTCTGTACTTCTTCCCTGTCTCCTGCCATATCTGATCCTGTCCCTTTTCGTCCCCCTCCTCTCTCCCCACCCCAGGTCCTTCCCTCCTTCTACCTCCTGTGATTACTTTATTCCCCCTTCTACATAAGACTGGAAATCCACACTTTGGTCTTCCTTCTTCTTGAGCTTTACATGGTCTGTAAATTGTAACGTGGGTATTCCAATTTTTTCCCCAAATACCCACTTATCAGTGAGTACATACCATATGTGTTCTTTTATGACTGGGTTACCTCTCTCAAGATAATATTTTCGAGTTTTACCCGTTTGCCTGTGAATTTCATGAACTCACTGTGTAAATATACCACTTTTTCTGTATCCATTCATTTGTTGAGGGGCATCTGGGCTGTTTCCAACTTCTAGTAACTATAAATAAGGCTGCTGTAACCATAGTGAAGCATGTATCTTTGTTATATGTTGGAGCATCTTTTGTATATATGCCCAGGAGTGGTATAGCTGGGTCTACTTTTCTGAGAAAATGCCAGAATGCTTTCCAGAGTATTTGTACCAGCTTGCGATCCTACCTGCAATGGAGGAGTGTTCCTCCTTCTTCATATCCTCCTCCTCATCTGTTGTCTACTGAGTTTCTGATCTTAGCCATTTGCCACATTTTAGTAGTTATTTAATATATTTCTGTAAGTCTTTTCACACCCACACATGAGCCCAGATATGGACACAAGATTTAAAACTATTCTATTCATAAAATATAAGTAGAAATCTTTCACTGATGGCCTGATCCAAGGCTTGGCTACAGCTATATTGTTCCAATTACTCCCTGTAGTCCTTTAGACTGTGCAAGGTTATGGTGATTTTACAGTTCTGAGAAGGAAATTCACAATATCTTAGCAATATGCAAAGGTCATCATTATATGGCAAGGTAGGAATAGTCCAGATTTCCTAATTATAGTATGGTCACTAACCACTCTACACAGTTAACCAAATTCAGATACACCCTAGAAAGAGCTCACATACACAAGGGAGATTCTTGCCATAAAGTAAATGTATATTAAAAGGAATGATGAACTACTAGGAAAGACATCAGTGCAGAAGAAAGTCTATAGATTATCTCCATTTTATTACTAAACCCTGTAGGATGTGTGTTAAGTCCCAGAAATATCAGTCTTGAGGCTGGCAGTAGAGCAACTGTTGAAGTTGCAGTGCACATTGTGACAAATTTCTTAGAATGAGAGTGAATACATTTTGTGGAAAACAGAGTCCTAAATTTGAGACTATAATAAATTTACCTAACTATTAACTAGGGACATGCAGTCATAGCCATGAATCTTAGTGTCTCATGGTCTCAACAAAATTCATATGGTCCATAATAAGTTTTTACTTTGATAGCTAGGTTGGGTCTACATACATTCAAGAATAGAGCCTTCTAATAAAATACTTTATAGTGAAAAGCTAATGGAAATCATCATTGCATTAAAAAATAATTTTATTTTGTTTACAATGGATTTTTTAAGACAGATTAAAAGTATACTAAACAAAATTGATATAAATATCTAGTATATAAGAAGATATATATTACTTTTCATTAAGCAGTCTGTGGTTGGGAAGGCCAGTGTTTACAACCTCCTCATTTACACTGTCCAAGGAAGAATTAATAAGATCCAGAAGTACTTGGTCCAAGGCTAAGCATCACCAGTAGTTTTGTTGTCCTTAAAACTTATTGTTTTTAAAGATAGCTTATCTGGTAAGAATACATTGACAGTGTTTTTAAATGTGAATCCTTTACTAAAAGAATTCCTTTCTACTAATTAACATGAGTATCATCCCTAAGGTAAGAACATGGAGATAAAGATTAGTGTCTCTTCCCCAAGGGCAGTTTATAGGAAAGCAGAATCCTGTTTTGCTTCTTCCTTGAGTTCCATTTTAGAATATTTATTTTCTAAGATCTTATAGAAGATGTTCAAAAACTTAATGGGATTTTAGAAGCCTAAAGCTCTGTAAAATCATCATAAATTGAATTTCATAAGACACAAAGATTTTATTATCACTGTTTCAAAAAATACAAAGAAATCGTAAAGAAAGAGGGTCTTTAGAAAGATCCAGATCCATGTTATTTCTGTGGTGGTTTCTCTATAGGTTTAAAGATGTAAAAAAAAAAATAAAAGAAAATTACAATTCTTTTGCAACAATAAAAAACTAGATCATTGGAAGTAATATTAAATCTGATTCTATGTAAAGCAGGTTTGTTCTTATCAGATAATAAATTGTAAGAACATGTCCAATTTCTTTGCATAAATTATTAATCCAGTTCTTTTCTATAATAATGGATATATCTTTGAAAAACAGTGCTTAGCATTACCACTGTTGTCAGCATTCCATAAAAGAAAGAAATTCCAGTACGTTGGTGTACAATTCATTTGCACACGTACCTTATGACAAAAATACATTTTTATATTTTTAATTCAAGGATTCTTGTTTTTCAAAACATGGCAGATGAGAGCATGAATCCATAGATTAATTTTTTTATATTTTAAATTTTTCAAATGCCTGGCTTTTGTGTTTGATAAATTAAAACACGTTAAAGAAATGAGTTTAATACAAATCTATAGGTTGAATAGGATCTACTAATTAACACCTATAATAGCATTGTTTAGTAACACTTTAGGTTGGCATTTGTAGATGTTCAGTACCCTAGCACTGTGGGAAATTTTTATCAAAAATGCACACACACACACACACACACACACACACACACACACATGCACATACACACAGACACACACAAACATACTTGAATTTAGATATGATTCTAAGAGTAACACATAATATTGAGAGACCCCAATCACACAAAATAAATGAAATAGAAAATGAATAGTTAAAACTATAATTGCGCATCAGAATTCAGATATGTTCTTCACCAGAAGAATTTGATTAACAACAGAAAAATTATCACGTAGCCCAAAGAAAACCAATAACCCTTTAAATGATAATAAGACATTCCTAAATATTTAAGAAAAGAGAGCCATGTCACCTCTACGAAGTCTCCAAAGTCTTAGAGATTGTGTTAATTGGAAAAATTTCCTGGCAAAAAGTAATTAATTCCTATATTTGATAATAGGAATTTAAGCACTTGGGACATGATTTTTCTCCATGGACTAGCAAACAGATTGCCAGCGTTGGGATCATGTGAGTAGAAAATAAGAATGAAATTTCCAACCTATAGTACGATTTTTCTAACCAATAATATCTATATATATTAGAGAAAGGAACATTAAAGATCACAGTTAAAGAAGAAAAATTTTAAATTATTATTATTATTGTTGTTATTATTATTATTATTATTATTATTATTATTATTATTATTATTATTATCTCTAGTTGGAAAACGTGGCCAGAATCAACAGGAATACTATGAGTTCTTTGGCACAGTTCACTCTACAAAGTGAAGACCAGCAAAAACCAGTGAAGACAAAGCAAGAAACACAGTCAGTGAAAACCAGTGAAGAAACAAAGCAGGGAGACCTTTCACTGTTTGTGGGGTTCTGTTTTGTTATTTTGAACCTCGTGTGCCCTCCCAAATGTCTGTTTCCAGCAAAACGTGGCATGCTCTCTCATAAGACAGCCCTCAGATCAGAAAAACATTACATGACACATTCAAAGCTTCTCTAGCCAATACGATATTCATACGTCATGAATGACTACTGAGCATTTTGAATAAAAGTAATTCTTAGTGTGTTGTAATTTTAAAGCACACAATATTGTAAGTGTTTACATTGATTGTTAGCATTTCTTCTAGGCTCCACCCAGCAGTTGCCTAGCAATAGCCATGTGGAAGCTTGGCTCAGTATAAAAAAAAAAAATGCATTTCATTCTCTCTCTCTGTCTCTCTCTCTGTCTCTCTCTCTGTCTCTCTCTCTCTCTCTCTCTCTGCCTCTCTCTCTCTCTCTCTCTCTCTCTCTCTCTCTCTCTCTCTCTGTCTCTCTCTCTTCTCTCTCTCTTTGTCTCTCTCTCTGTCTCTCTCTGTCTCTCTCTTTCTGTCTCTGTCTCTCTGTCTCTCTCTCTCTCTCTCTCTCTCTCTCTCTCTCTCTCTCTCTCTCTCTCTCTCTCTCTCTCTCTTCCTTTCCATCTCTTCCTTTCCATGTATTCCTAGATGGCCTCTTCCCTTCTTCTTCTTTTTCTATCCTATCTTTCTCTCCTCTGTCCCCTTTGTTTCTCTGTCTCCACTCCCTTCTCAGCCCCCCTTCCCATGCCCCAAATTAACTTCATTTTATACTAGACCTATCCAACCGCTGGTACCTGGGGGAGCGGACACCTCAGCATGGCCTCGCTAAGGCAACCCCTCCCACCACATCATCCAGTAGCATTACAACTAATATTATTAATTATGTGTCAAAATGATTTTTGGATTATTGCTTTGACTAAAATAGAGAAATACAAATCACTTGTTTAATTTTTGCTCTTTTCAATGTGGCCAGTAAAAAAATTAAATGAATGTAGTGCTTATTAGATGCTTAAGTAGAATTTTTTTTTTGAGAATCAATCATGTAATAAGAAGTCTACTGAGTTTCTTTATCTCATGATTCTAGAAGCTGAAAGGAAGAAGCTCTTGTGACTAAGGAAAGAACATGGTAATTAAAAGAACTAACAGGAAGTAATACAAAAATATATTATTGCTTTATTAAAAAAGTTTTCAAATCTGACTCTACCAGTTACTGCTCCTGTGAGAATAAGGACAACCACCTCCCATTAAAATGAGAGCCACATATCAATAACTTTCATCAACTCTTTAAGACACATGTACTGAAGTGTTTAGCATAGTACTTGCTTAAGAAAAGGTATTAGGAAGAAATTAATTTTCATGAGGAAGTGGATCCAAGAGGAAGATTACACTGATATAACGGTTGTGAGCACACCAGGGATAGGTCACTATTCAGTCACAGGGTCTCTATCTGCTACACATGAAAAACATCATTTACAGGTTTTCTATAAAACTTGGCTTTGTGGAGGTAGGTATTTTAATTAATACTTACACAGAATGCCTATTGATAAATTATGCAGGTTAAGATTTTAAATATATTTTTCTTATGAAATTTATTTGGGGAATTTAATTGTAACTTTGTAATTCTCATGTTAAGATGTTAATTAATGTCGCATCAAATTTTTAACAGCATTATTCAGCATAAAGCTCATCAAATTATGAGCAAACATAACTACGGGCTTGCCTACTGCAGCTGTCACCTCTCAATAATTACTTTTCTTCTTAATAGAGGTAGTACACATTTTCATGCCTCAGATATTCTGCAAGTTAACATAAATCAAATACAACTCTTTTGGAACCCATGTCATAGGACATATGTCCCTCTGTTCCTCAAGAGAGAACTGCTAATTCCTTATTTACAACTCTTCTACATTGCATTTGTTACAATGTAGTGCCACCCTCCGTTCTCTCAGTCCTTCTAATTTTTCCATTGAGGTCCTGGGGCTCAGTCCAACAGTTGGCTGTGAGTAACTGCATCTGTCTTAGTCAGCTGCTGGCAGAACTTTTCAGAGGACAGCCATACCAGTCTCCTGTCTGCAAGAACATCTTGGCTTTGGGTTTGGTGTCTGCAGATGGGATGGATCCCAACATGGGGTGGTCTCTGGATGGGCTTTCTTTCGGCCTCTACTTCATTTTTTGTACTTACATTCACATTAAATAAGAACAATTCTAGACTAAGAACTTTGAGATGGGTGGCTTCTTTCCTTCACTGGAGGCCATGTCTATCTATTGGAGGTGGTCTCTTCAGGTTCTATCTCCAAACTGTTAGGAATTTCAGCTAATGTCATCCACATTGTGTCCTGGGAGCCTCCCTCATCCTTGACATCTGGTCCTTTCTAGTGGTTCCTCCCCATACCCTACCCACACTGCTACTTATTTCTATTCATTTTCCTGGCCCTCCTCACTTCTCTCCTGAATCTTCCCATACCTGGTCCTGCCTGCTCTTTTTCCCTCCCCCTTTTCTCTTCCACACCATCCCTCCCTTGCTCTGACTCCCTTGATTGTTTTGTTCCCCCTTCTATGTGGCATTGAAACATCCTCAATTTGGCTTTCTTTCCTGTTAAGTTTGATATGGTCTGTGAGTTGTATCATGGGTATTCTGAGATTTTTGGACTAATATATACTACTTCATTTCAGATTACCTCACTCAAGATGACTTTTTTTTAGTTCCATTCATTTTCCTACAAAAATTTGTGAACTCATAGTTTTTAACAGCTGTGTCGTACTCCATTATGTAAATGTTCCACAGTTTCTGTATCCATTTTTCCATTTAAAGACATCTGCACCTTTTCCAGCTTTTGGCTATCATAAATAAAGATGCTATGAACATAGTCGAGCATGTAATCTTGTTTTGTGTTAGAGCATTTTTTTTGGGGGGGTATGCTCAGTAGTGATCTATCTGGGTCTTCAGGTAGATCTATTTCCAATTTTCTGAGGAACAGCCAGATTGATTTCTGGTGATTGTAGCAGCTTGCACTCACACCAGTAATGGAGGAGTGTTCCTCTTTATCTACATCCTTTCCAGCATCTGTTGACAACTGAATTTTTATCTTAACCATCTGGTTGGTGTAAGGAAGAAACTCAAGGTCAGTTTGGTGTGCATTTCCATAATGACTAAGGATTTTGAACATTTATTTAGGTGCTTCTCTGCCATTCGAGTTTCCTCCATTTATTTAGGTGCTTCTCTGCCATTCGAGATTCCTCAGTTGAGAATTCTTTGTTTAGATCTTTACCCCAGTTTTAGTTGGGGTATTTGGTTTCCTGGAGTCTAACTTCTTGAGTTCTTTGTATATATTGGATATTAGCTCTCGATCAAATGGAGGGCTGGTAATGATCTTTTCCCAATCTGTTGGTTGCTGTTTTGTCTTAATGCCAGTGGCTGTTGTCTTACAGAAGCTTTGCAGTTTTATGAGGTACCATTTGTCAATTCTTGATCTTAGAGCATAAGCCATTGGTGTTTTGTTCAGGAAAATTGACCCAGTGCCCATGTGTTTGAGCACTTTCTCTTCTATTAGTTTCACTGTATCTGGTTTTATGTGGAGGTCCCTGATCCACATGGCTTGAGTTTTGTATAAGGCAATAAAAATAGATTGATTTGCATTCTTCTACATACTGATCACCAATTGAAACAGAACCATTTGTTGAGTATGTTGTCTTTTTTCCACTGAATGGTTTTGACTTCTTTGTCAAAGATCAAGTAGCTGTAGTTGTAGTTGTGTGGGTTTAACTCTTGATCTTCAATTCTATTCCATTGATCTACCTGTGTCTGTACTAATAAAATGTGTTTTTTAAAATCACTATTGCTCTGTAATAGAGATTGTGATCAGGGATGGTGATTCCCCCCAGAAGTTCTCTTACTTTTGAGAATTTTTCACTATCCTGGGGTTTTGTTGTTCCAAATGAGTTTGACTATTGCTCTTATTACTTCTGTTAAGAATTTGGTTGGAATTTTGATGAGGAGTGCATTGAATGTGTAGATTGCTTTTGATAAGACTGCCAGTTTTACTATGTTTATCCTATCAATCCATGAGCAGGAGAGATCTTTCTATCTTCTGAGGTTTACTTCAATTTCTTTCTACATAGACTTGAAGTTGTTTTCATACAGATCTTTCTCTCGCTTGGTTAGAGTTATGCCAATTTATTTTATATTATTTGCGACTATTGTGAATGGCATTGGTTCTGTAATTTCTTCCTGAGCCTGTTTATCCTTCGTGTAGAGGAAGGTTACTGTTTGGTTGGACTTAATTTTGGATCCAGCCACTTTGTTGAAGTTGTTTATCATCTGTAGGAGTTATCTAGCAGAATTTTTGGGGTCAGTGTGTATATCATCATATTATCTGCAAATAATATTACCTTGACTTCTTCCTTTCCAATTTGTGTCCTTTTGACCTTCTTTTGTTCTTCAATCGCTCTAGCTAGAACTTTGAGAACTATTTTGAATAAATAGCGAGAGAGTGGGAAGCTTTGTCTTGCTTGTGATTTTAGTGGGATAGTTTCAAGTTTCCTCATTTAGATCGATGTTTGCTATTGGTTTGTTGTATATTGCTTTTATTATGTATAGGTATGAGCCTTGAATTCCTGACCTTTTCAAGACTTTTAATCTGAAGGCATTTTGAATTTTGTCAAATGCTTTCACAGCATCTAATGAGATGATCATTATTTTTTTTCCTATGAGTTTGTTTACATAGTGAATTACATGGATGGATTTCCATATATTGAACCATCCCTGCATCCCTGGGATGAAGCCTACTTGATCATAGTGAATAATCATTTTGATGTGTTCTTGGATTTGGTTTGTGAGAATTTTCTTGAGTATATTTTCCTCTATATTCATAAATGAAATTGGCCTGAAGTTCTCTTTCCTTGTTGAGTCTCTGTGTGGTTTAGGTATTGATGTAACTGTGATTTCAGATAATGAATTACATAGTGGGTTTTTTTTCTGCTATTTTGTGGAATAGTTGGACAAGGTATTGATATTAAGACTTCTTTGAAGGTCTGATAGAATTCTGCACAAAAACCATTGGGTCCTGGTCTTATTTGGTTGGGAGACTTTTAATGCCAGCTTCTATTTCCTTAGGGGTTATGGGACTGTTTAGATAGTTTATCTGGTCTTGGTTGAACTTCATTGATTTTTCTCAAAGAACCATCTCTTAGTTTTTTGATCTTTGTAAGTTTTTCTTTTTTTTTTTTTTTAATTGTGGGGATTTCAGGCCTAGTGTTTGATTACCACTGAGCTTCAACCCCTGTCTAATTTTTTCTAATTGTGTGATTTGTGTTTGTGTGTGTGTGTGTGTGTGTGTTGTTTTGTGTTGTTTTGTTCTAGAGTTTTAAGATGTGCTGTTGTTGCTAATATCAAATCTCCACAATTTATTTTTAAAAGCACTCACATCTAAGAATATTCCCACTTAACACTGCTTTCATGGAGTCCCATAAATTTTTGTATGTTGTGACTTAATTTTAGTTAAATTCTAGAAAGCCTTAATTATTTCTTTCTGTACTTCTTCCCTGACCAAGTTACCATTGAGTAGAAGGTTATAAACTTTCCATGAATATATGGGCTTTCTGTTGTTCTTGTTATTATAAATCAGTCTTAGTGAACTAGTGACATGATGGACTGCATGGCATTATTTCAATCTTCTTGTATATGTTCAGGCTTGTTTTGTGTTCGATTATATGGTCAATTGTAAAGATGGTAACATGAAGAGTTGGGGGAAAGTATATTGTTTTATTTTAGGCTGAAATGTTCTGTAGATATCTGATAAATTCATTTGGCTCATTACTTCTGTTTGTTTCACAGTGTTTCTGCTTAATCTCTGTTTCCACTATCTGCCCATTGGTGAAAGTGGGTATTGGAGTCTTCTATTACTGTGTAAGAACCAATGTGTGTTTCGAGCCTTAGTAATTTTTTTTTTACACATATGGGTGCCTTGAATTTTATGTGAATATGTTCAAAGTTGAGAGTTTATCTTGGTGAATTTTTCTTTTAATGTATATGAACTGTTGTTCCCCATCTCTTTTGATAACTTTAAGTTGAGATTCTATTTTATTCTATATTAGAATGGCTATTCCAGCTTGTTCCTTCAGACCATTTGCTTGAAAAAAGTTTTCCAGCCTTTTAGTCTGAGGTAGTATCTGTCTGTGTCAATGAGTTATGTTTCATGTATGTAGCATAATGCTGTGTCCTGTTATGTTTCCAGTCTGTTAGCATATACCATTTTAGTGGGAGATTGAGTCCATTGAAGACCAATGATTATTTGTTCCTGTTATTTTTGTTGTTAGTGGTGGTATTATGTTTGTGTGGTCCCCTTATTTTGAGTTTTTTGTGAGATGATTCATTTCTTGGTTTTGTTATTTTGTGTGTTTTTACTTTTTTGTTTTTGAATATAGTTTCCCTCCTTTTTGTTGGAGTTTTTATTTTTAATTTTTCTCAGTAGGGCTGGATTAGTAGAAAGATATTGTTTAAATTTGGTTTTATCATGGAATATCTTGGTTTCTCCATCTACTGTGATTAAGAGTTTTGCTGTGTATAGTAGCCTGGGCTGGCATTTGTGACTTCATAGGATCTGCATGACATTTGTCCAATATCTCCTGGCTTTTAGAGTCTCTATTGAGATATCTTACATAATTCTGATAGGTCTGCCTTTATATGTTACTGGACATTTTCCCATTGCAGCTTCCAGCTATAGTACTGAACAAATACAGACATCCAATTAGACAATGTAGAGCAAAGAAAAACCTTGAAACAGTACTTTCTTTTTATTGGATTTTTTTTTAATTTACATTCCAAATGCTATCTATCCCCTTTCCCGGTTTCCCCTCCAGAAACCCCCTATCCTTTCCTCCCTTTCCCTGCCTCTATGAGGGTGCTTCCCCCCCACCCTCCCACTCATTCATTGGCATTCCCCTACACTGTGGCATCAACCCTTCACAGGACCAAGGTCCCTCTCCCGTTGATGCCCAACAAGACCCATCCTCTGCTACATATGTGACTGGAGCTGTGGGTCCCTCCATGTGTATTCTTTGGTTGGTAGTTTAGTCTCTGGGAGCTCTGGGTTATCTGGTTGGTTGATACTGTTTTTCCTTCTAGGGGGTTGCAAACCCCTTCAGCTCCTTCAGTCCTTTTTGCTAAGTCCTGCATTGGGGACCCGTTTCTCAGTCCAATGTTTGGATGCAAGCATCTGCCTCTCTATTTGTCAGGCTCTGGCAGAACCTCTCAGGAAACAACTACATCAGACTCCTGTCAGCATGCACTTCTTGGCATTAGCAATAGTTTCTGAGTTTGTTGACTGTATGGAGGATGGATCCCCAGGTGGGACGATCTCTGGATGTCCTTTCCTTCAGTCTCTACTCCATACTTTGTCTCTGTATTTCCTCCTATGAGTATTTTATTCCTCCTTCTGAGAAGGACTAAAGCATCCATACTTTGGTCTTCCTTCTTCTTGAGCTTCATGTGATCTATAAATTGTATCTTGAGTATTCTGAGCTTTTGGGCTAATATCCACTTATCAGTGAGTGCATAACATGTGTGTTCTTTTGTGATTGTGTTACCACACTCAGGATGATATTTTCTAGTTTCCTCCATTTGCCTAAGAATTTTATGAAATGGTTGTTTTTAATACATGTCACTGTGTAAATACACCACATGCTTTATATCCATTTCACTGTTAAAGGACATCTAGTTCTTTTCAGCTTCTGGCTATTATAAATAAGGTTGCTATGAACATAGTGGAGCATGTGTCCTTGTTATATGTTAGAGCATATTTTGAGTAAATATCCAGGAGTGGTATAGCTGGATCTTCAGGTAGGTCTATTTTTCTCAGGAACTTCCAGAATGATGTCCAGAGTGGTTGTACCAACTTGCAATTCCACCAACAATGGAGGAGTGTTCCTCTTTCTCCACATCTGCTATCCCCTGAGTTTTTTATCTTAGCCATTCTGACAGGTGTGAGGTGGAATCTCAGGATTGTTTTGATTTGCATTTCCCTGACGACTAAGGATGGTAAACATTTCTTTAGGTGTTTGGTGGCCATTCAATATTCTTCAGTTGAGAATTCTTTGTTTAGCTCTGTACCCCATTTTTCTCTTCTATCTCTTGGTGATGTGTTCTTTTGTAACACCTGATCTCCTATTTTTTTTCTAAGTTTTGTATCCCCAGGGTTTCCTCCCTTTATGTTTTTTTTCTTTATTGTTTCTATTTTTATTTTTAGATCCGGAATGGTTTTGATCAATTCCTTCACATGTTTGTTTGTGTTTTCCTGTTTTATCTTTAAGGATGTCATTTATATCCTCTTTAATGTCCTCATCTTTTTCATGAGATGATATTTTAAATCAGAATCTTTTGTTTGAGATTTGTTAGGGCATCCAGGACTTTCAGTGGTGGGAGAAGTGGGTTCTGATGGTGCCGAGTGGCTTTGCTTTCTGTTGCTTATATTCTTTTGCTTGCCTCTAGACATCTGGTTATCCCTGGTGTTAAGTGGCCTTGCTTTCTCTGACTGAAGCCTGTTCCTGCTGTGAACCTGGTTATAATGAGCCAACTGGGGTCAGTCATTCTCTGGGTATGAGAGGTAGTCTGGGGTTCTCCATCTGCCTTGGGCAGGGTTTCAGGCCAGAAGGAAGATCCACCCTCAATTGTTCCCAGATATACTCCACATCAAAAGCTAGAAGGAGCTAGTTGTAATGTAAACGTCGGCTAATTCCAATGTCTTAAATAATGGAAAGTTATATGATAGCAGAACCAGAGTTGAGAACTTCAAAATAAAGTTGTTGAAAACACTTCCTTCCCTTCACCTCTTTTCAGCTGCTGGAAATCTAGGCTTTGCTTAGTTGTAGGAGGAACACCTCAATCACTGCCTCAGATTTTACGGGCTCCACCGTGTCTTCGGTTTTTATTTTTATATTCTACCAAAGACACTTCTTTAATTTATACAGATTCAATTTAAGATGGGCTCTTTTTGATATTTCATTCTGTATTTACAAAAATGTTTCATTAGAAAAAGTCAGAGGCACAGGTTTCTGATTGCCATGCTTCAGGAGGCCATAATTTGCTCATAATATGGGCATTCAAGGGAGGTCAATTAGCATTTCTTCAGAATGCCATCTTCATGCATATCCATGAAAAAATTCTTTTTTAGGAAAGCTGTGTACCAAAATCATGTCATTCAACATAATACATATAAGACAAATAGTCACTGTAAGTATGGCAAACATTCTAATGTTCTTCTTGAGGAAGGTATGTGAACCACATAGAAAGATTTCTGTCTGTGTTCTTATTCAGATGTACCGATTGCTCACCTAGTTGATACATGTTTCTCCTGGAAGGTGGTAAGCATATATTATGGAGATTAAAATGTTGCCATTACTCAAGTTTCTTTTGCAGTGGTAACCATGTCTGTAGACTCATAATAAAGAGTTGTAGACATTGAAGGCATCTATAAAAATAGTTCACCTCAAAATGAACAGGGCTGAAAGGAAGCTGTTGAAGAGAGTCCTTTAAAACTGTGATAAAGATGCTGAACTGTAACTTTCCACAGTTATGGCTTCTGGCAGGAGGGTGAAGGTCTGGTTTTTCTTTAGGGGACTGACTACTGGAAGTTTGCCCATGTTCCAATGAGTACTATATGGGCAACACAAATTGAACTTGATGTTACTCTATGGAGGTGTGGGCACAAAGGTGGGCAGGTGGACCTGGAAGTAGTAGAAGTGAGTGTGGTCAGCGTGCATGGCACAAAATTCCCAAAGAATAAAAATGTTATGGTGTGGTAAAAAAAATTCCCTTTCTGTCACCCCTCATTTTATAATTCTTCCTAGGATTCAATTTTAAAAATATTTTTATGTTAAATAAATGAAAAAGTTCATTCTTGAGATAGTATTCATATAAATTTTAATTTATTCAATAGATTTATAAATGAAATAAATATTTTTCCACTGTTTGACAGAGAGTTTTAAACCTAATAAAGGCTGTTTGTGTTATTCATTATTCTCACTATAACAACATTCCTGAAAAAAATTTTGTTTGAAGAAGAAAACAAGTTAGACTCACAATTTCAAGTCTTAGTCCACATATTGGAGATTCCATTAACTTTAGGCTTGTTACAAGACATAGATACAATAGGGGAGTTTGTAGCAAGGGAAAACATCTTACATCATGTTAGTGGTGAAATAACGAGAAGCCAAGGAAAATATATTACTCAAAGTGTTGTTCTTGTGGCTTTCTTCTTTGACCCCTTTCATAACAGTTAGTTCTGCTATGAACTTAGCAATAGATTGATTATTTGATACTATTAATTCTCTTATAATCCAGTCACCTTTACATAGTTTTACCAGCTGAACAGCTAGAGATATGGTATTAATATGAATCCAAGACAAGCAATTTCTATCCCTACATTAAGAATATCTATGCAAAATAATACTCTCAATATGAAGAAATATTACTTCTAATTAGAAGTTTCATTTTTATTATCGATCAAATGCTGGTGCCTTGAATTTAGTTTTTTTTATTTTAATATCTATGTATTTTGCATTTAGATAGCACTCATCTGGTCATGATTTAATTGCCAGTCATTCCTGAGATAACTGCACTACTGACAGCCATCCTCTCATGATTGACATTTTTTTGACATCTTAAAATCAAGATCAATCATACCCAAACTGTGAAGTCATCTTTTGCTTTCCTACCTGTTATTGGCATCAAAAGCTGTAGCGCTGAAATGACACAGTTAACAGATAATGTTATAGAAACATTTTGTTTTCTACCTTTAGAAGTATCTCTTCTATTAGGAACAAAATTTTCTAACTCTAATGTCTCCATGTTTGTACACTGCAGTAATCCACATTGCAAATTCTACCCTGGTTAACCAACTAAAGAAATAAAGTGATGGCCAATTTTCATATTTCTGGATCCATGATATCATAAATAGTAGATCAGGGAAACAAAAATAGAGATATCTCCCATGCTCACGGATTGGCAGAGTTAACATAGTAGAAATGAGCATCCTACCAAAGGCAATCTACAGATTTGATGCAATCCCCATCAAAATTCCAACACAATTCCTCAAGGATATGGAAAGAGCAATTCTCAAATTCGTCTAGAAAACAACAACAACAACAACAACAACAAAAAAACAACAAAAAACCCCAAGAATAGCTAAAAACAGTTCTTAACAATAAAGGAACAGCTGGGAATCAACATCCCTGACCTCAAGCTCTACTACACAGCAATAGTGATTAAAAAAAAAAAAACCTGCATGGTATTGGTAGAGAGACAGACAGATTGATCAATAGAATAGAATTGAAAACCCAGAAATAAAACCACACATGCACACAAAATTGATCTTTGACTAAGAAGACAAAAATATAAAATGGGAAAAAGAAAGCATCTTCAATAAATGATGCTGATCTAACTGGATGTCTACATGTAGAAAAGTGAAAATGTACCCATATTTGTCACCATGCACAAAGCTCACGTCCAAGTGCACCAAGGACCTCAACATAAAACTAGGACACACTGAATCTAATTGAAGAAAACGTGGCAAAGAGCCTTGAAATTATTGTCACAGGGGAAAATTTGCTGAACATGACTCCAATGCCTCACCCTCTAAGATCAAGAATTGATAAATGGAACTGCCTGAAACTGGAAAGCTTCTATAAGGGAAAGGATACAGTCAATAAGACAAATCAGCATCCTACAGATTGGGGAAAAAATCTTCACTAACCCCACATCTGATAGAGGGGTAATATCTGAAATATATAAAGAATTCTAGAAGCTTACCACCGAAAAACCAAACAACCCAATCAAAAAATGGGGTATAGAACTAAACTGAGAATTCACAACAGAGGAATCTCAAATGGCTGAGACGCACCTAAAGAAAAGTTTAAAATCCTTAGTGATCAGAGAAATGCAAATCAAAAAGATCCCAAGATTGTACCTTACACCAGTTAGAATGGCTAAGATCAAAACTTCAGGTGACAAGACATGTTGCCTAGGATTTAGAAAAAAGAGGAATACTCCTCCACTGCTGGTAGGATTTCAAACTGGTACAACCACTCTGGAAATGTATTTGGAAGTTCTTCAGGAAATTGGGAATAGACCTACCTAAAGAGCCAGAAATACCACTCTTGGGAATATACCAAAAAGATGCCCCATCATGCCACAGGGGCACATGTTCCACTCTGTTCATAGTGGGCTATTTGTGATAGACCAAAGACAGAAAAAACCCAGATGTCTCACAACTAAAGAATGGACACAGGAAAACTGGTTCATTTATACAATGGAATAATATTCAGTTATTAAGAACAAGGACATATTGAATTTTACAGCAAATGGATGGAACTAGAAAATGACATCCTGAGTGAGGTAACTCAGAGCCAAAAGAACATGCGTGGTATGTTCTCACTAATAAGTGGATATAAGACACACACACACACACACATATTATACACACATGTTCAAAATATCCAAGATACAGTCCACAGAACTCAAAAAGGTCAACAAGCTGAAGGGCTCAAGGGAGGATGCCTCACTCTCACTTCAGAGGGAAAAGAGAGCAACCACAATGGGGGATGGAGGGAGGGACAGGGAATGGAAAGGGGATGGGGTGGCAGAAGAGGGGAACATGATCTGGAATTGGAAAGGACTGAAGCCCTGAGGCCAGCAGAAAGAATGGAAACCAGTGACCTCGGGAGGAAGGAGGTTGGGAAGAACCACTAGCATCTACCAGAGACCTGGAAGGAGAGACTCCTGGGACCCAAAGAGGGGGACCCAAATGAAAGGCCCTACAGTGGGGAGAGGGAACCTACTAAATCCACCTCTAGCAGAAAGACAGGGTATCAAGTTTCAGATGGGGTTTCTATCACACAGCCAAAGCTCTGATCCACAATTCTTACTGTCTGAAAGAAATGCAGGGATGGAAATGGAGAGGAGCCTGAAGAAAAGGTCCAGTGACAGGCCCAAGGTGGGTTCCAGCTCAGGGGAGGCCCCAAGACTTGACACCATTACTGAAGCTAGACGATGTTCACAAAGAGAGAACTAACATGTCTCTCTTTGTGAGAGCAGTCGCTCTCCAAAAGACCTAACAAACAGGTAAAAGAGTCAGATGCAGATATGTGCACCCAATCAATGAACAGAAGCTGATGACCCCTCAGGCTGAATTAGGGAAAAGTTGGAGGAAGCTGAGGAGGAGGGTGACCATGTAGGATGACCAGCAGTCTCACTTAACATGGACCCCTGAGATCTCTCAGACACTGGATCACCAACCAGGAAGCAACACCAGCTGATATGAGACCTCCAAGACATATACAGCTGAGGACTTCTGGGTCTGGGTTCAGTCAGAGACGATGCGCCTAATCCTCAAGAGACTGGAAGCCCCAGGAAGTTTAGAGTTCTGGTTGGGGTGGGTGGGCATGAGGACATCCCTGTGGAGATGGGGGTAGTGTGTGTGTGGGGGTATGGGATATGGAACCCCAGGTGGTTGGATCAGAAGGAAATAAAATCTGGAGTGTAAGTATAAAAAAGGAAGAGAGAAAGAAAGAAAAGAAGAAAGAAAAGAAGAAAGAAAGAAAGAAAGAAAGAAGGAAGGAAGGAAGGAAGGAAGGAAGGAAGGAAGAAAAATAAACAATACATTCTAGAAGATATGACTTTATAATCTCAAATTATTGATGTCTGGCACCATAGTTCATCTTAAATCAACCCACTCACTGCATTTTGTGATGCCAACTATTTTCAGAAATGGGTGAACTCATTAGTTAAATAAATCTTATGAGTTTCAATCTGAAGCCATACTTTGCCTTTTATAAAGTGTGTTTCCTGGCCACAATCAATGCTATATAGCATGTATACTCTGGTTAAATGATTCTGCTCATATTCCTTTGAGGGTTTAGCAGAGTCATTACTCTGAGGAAGGCAAATTCCCATCTAAAATAAGTATTTCAATGTGAGAAAAGCATTGTGTCTTTCTCATGGGAACACCACCATTGTGACCATCTCATCACATACTGGTATGTCATTTACTTCAGCCTCTGAGACTTCAAAACTCAATGTTAACAATGTCTATTGCAACTGGAACTTGGCATGACTGTGAAGTGAGGGAATGCTAGAAGAACAGGCCTACTTACCAAAAAAGGTGACGTCAGGCAGCTGTGCAAACTTGGATGAAGCTGCACCAACAGACACCACCTCGAAGCCCTGAATGCTTATTAGGTACAGCACAGGGAGATGGAGTTAGCTAGTCTAGGTTGGGGAATCTCTGAAGTCAAGAGGTCTCAATATATGAACATCTGGAAGGATGAAGCTAACGTTGCTTCTTTTGACACACACTGGTCAAGAGTTCAAAAACAGTCAGACTTTCAAGGTAAACATTGTGCTTATACCAGAGGAAGGCTTTACCATCCCTCTAAGCCTTACTAAAATGGTTTACCACTTTCCCATGGATCTGGAACATTGTTGCTTGACTTACCTTTGCCCATGTCAACAATAAGCATTCACTCAGGACTTCATCTGCTCTTTGCACATGTGCTTGGGATTTCCTATCCTTTATACAATTAATTCCTGGTTATAAACTAGAAGGTGATAGATACTACTGTACTGCTTCTATCTTGAGCAGTGTGACCCGCCCTACTAAATTTTCTCACACTGGTAAACCTGCTTAAATCTCTCTTAAGCTTCTCCTTCAGTAGAACCCCTCTTGTACCAGTTTCAGGATCTCAAGAATAGTTGGTCATGGAGGCAAAATATTACTGGACTAAGCAATTTATTTTAGATGATAGGCCCATAACTGAGTCTGGGGAAGAAAAGGAACAAAGACAGAAATGTAGGTTGTGGGCTTAGTATCCTGAACTTTCTGGTCTGAGCCAGTGCCATGAGCAGACCTTGGTTGCTGGCTCTGCACCCATTCCCACAATATCTAGAGGAAGCCTGACTCCAAGGGGCTCTAATATACCCAGGATCACAGGTGAAGAGGCCACAACATCTGCCCCAACGGCCAAAATAACTGAGTCCCACAGGATCCAGGGACACAGGAGCCCCTGCCTGGCCAGTTGCACCCAGGACAGACCTGGGCCACTGACTCCTCAATCATGTCAACAACACCCAGAGGAAGCTGACTCTCAGGTGCTTTGAAATTCCCAGGATCACAGAATCACAGAGAAAGCTGGACTCCCAGGAGATCAGACAGAACCAGGAGCACTGGAGTTCTGACACACTCAAGATCACAGGTGAGGCCACACATCCTTTCCAAAACACAGTCTAACTGGGACCCCCACAGGAACCAGGGAAACAGAAACCTCTGCCTAGCCCAGCCAGAGACACAGGTTCCATCCAGCTTGTATCTGTGCCTGGAGCAAACCCAGGGCTCTGGCTCTGCACCCACTCTTGCAACACCTAGAGTAACCTTGACTCCAAGGAGCTCGGATACACAGAATCTCAGCAACTTGGTCACACCAGGATTTCAGGATCCCAGAGGCAGCTTGAGACCCAGGAGCTCTGAAACACCCAGGATCTCAGGATCACAGGATGCTAGAATCATAGGACCACAGAAACAGCTGGACTCTGAGAAGTTCTGACAAAACCAGGATCACAGGAGGGATAGACTCCAGTTAGAGACAGCAAGGATGGATAGCACTACTAGAGGTAACCAGATGGTGAGAGGCAAGTGCAAGAACATAAGCAACAGAAACCAAGGCTACTTGGTATCACCAGGACCTAGTTCTCCCATTCCAGCAAGTCCTGGATACCCTATCACAGCAGAAAAGCAAGATGTGGATTTAAAATCACATCTCATGATGATGATAGAGGACTTTAGGAAGGACATAAATTACTCCCTTAAAGAAATACAGGAGAACACAGGTAAACAGGTAGAAGCACTTAAGGAAGAAACACAGAAATCCCTTAAAGATTTACAGGAAAACACAACCAAACAGGTGAAGGAATTGTCCAAAACCATCCAGGATCTAAAAATGGAAATAGAAACAATAACAAAATCACAAAGGGAGACAACCCTGGAGATAAAAATACCTAGGAGAGAGATCAGGAGTCATAGATACAAGCATCACCAACACAATATGAGATAGAAGAGAGAATCTCTGGGGCAGAAGATACTATAGAATCAGACCAGAGACACTGGTTTAGTTGAGTAACTCAGAACTATAGTGAAATCTCAAAATCCAACCAGTATCCACTGCTAAAATGGCTGAGATCCTGAGGGGTGCTGTGCTGCTATGTGAAAACACTCAGTAGCTTTGTCTGAGCTTAAGTACTAGAGGACTTCTGTCTTCTGGATGAATATGCTAGAATATAAGCCAAATGCAAATCTTACTACATCCAGACCCCAGTGGATAAGCTAACTGTTCTGAGACTCTAAGCCTTCATGTTCATCTCAATCTCCTCACGTGAAGGACACCTATTCCTTATATACCCAGACCTATGTAGAGATAATATAGACATAGGGATAAATAAAAGTTTACCTAGCCAAATTGTCTTGAAAATATTCAGCACATATTTAAAAAGTAATGTTGTGTTATAGTGTGCTTTTGTAGGTATTGTTGACTATGAAACATAGTTTTCCAAAAGTATTATTCACTATAGAACATAGTTTTCCGTGAACTATTCTTGACTTCTCATACTTCAATCAATACTTCTCCTTGACACTTTTGAACGGTGTGTTCCAATCTATAGATTGCTACTTTATTTTTTATTTATCACTAGATACTTCCAATTTTCAAGCACAAAACGAATGGGACTGTATATTATATCTGATGACTATGGTGTTCTGTTTATTTAATGTTGATGTTGTTGATATTGTGCTCTTAGTTCCTTGCATTACTTTATTTTACTTTATTCATTAAGTTTGGTGCCACTTTTGGGTACTTTTTTGGTTGATAGATTCCTGAGGAAAGAGTAGTGAGGGAGAAAGGACTGAGGGAGGAGGAGAAGGTGAAAGTGGACGTGCCTGGGGAAGAGGCGTGTCTCAAATTTCGACTTGTAAACTTGCTTATGTATTTAGTTCTGATTAACATATAATATTACAAATTTATATTTGTTATTGTTGTCTGTCCAGCTGCATTATTTTTATTCTATCTTTAGTATCTTGTTTTGAGGTCACAGAAGAAATTAGAGAAATTGGAGACCAGAACTTGTAGTTGAAAAAAATTCTGCCTCATCTCACACCATCTGTGATCTCAATTCCAGTAATCTGAGTTTTGTACTCAAATAGGAGAGTTTGAAGTACACAGGTAAGGGAAGTACCGAGTAAAGCATTATTTTACCGTGTGAGAAAGTAAAAGCAGAAGAAGTACAGCTTGCAATCTCCAGAGAGAAAGGAAAAGAGCATAGCAAGCATCGCTAAGTGTTGACTGTATCATCAGGACTTGGGGATCCTGGTTTATCACTCCTCTTCCTACTATCCATCCTGAAAGCTGTCTGGGGTGTGTCCTTTTCAGAATATGCAAACGTTTTGTTGGAGACCATTTATCCACAAGTTGCTCTGTTACATTTAGCTGCCTTAGATGTAAGGATACATATAAATTTGTAATAACCCAATATTTAAATGTAGACTAAATACAGTCTAATTATTAAATGAACATAAGTTGCTAGAACTTCAAGTACTATAGTGAAAAGATGTGGAGAGAGTGGACAGCCTTGTCTTGTCCCTGACTTTAGTAGAACTGCATTATGTTTCTCACCATTTACATTGATGCTATTAGCTTGTATATTGCTTTGATTATTTTTAGGTATGTGCCTTGTATCACTGATCCCTCAATACTTTAACATGTTGTATTATGTCAAACACTTTTTTAGCCTCTAATGTTATTGCCATGTGATTTATGTGATTTTGGTTCTTTCAGTTTTTTTTATATGGTGGACTATGAATGATGGATTTTTGTATTTTGAACCATCCCTACATCCTGGATTCGGTTTGCAAATATTTCATTGGAATTTTTGCATTAATGTTCATAAGAGAAATAGGTCTTAAGTTCTCTTTCTTTTTGAGTCTTTGTATGGATTAGGTATCAGGGTGACTATGGTCTTATAGAATGAGTTTGGCCGTGTTCCTTCTGTTCTTATTTTGTGGAATAGTTTGTAGAGTACTAGTATTAGTTCTAGCTAGAGCAATAAAACAACTAAAGAAGATCAAGTGGACATAAATTGGAAAAGAAGATGTCAAAGTGTTAATCTTTGTAAAGGATAAGATAGTATATATAAGTGACCACCAAAGTGCCTACAGCTGATAAGCACCTTCAGCAAAGGGACTGGATAAAAAAATAATTCAAGAAAAAAACAGTAGCCCTCCTTCATAGAAGAAAAATAAGGCAGATAAATGAATTAAGGAAACAACATCTTTTATAATAGCCACAGATAGTATAAAATGTCTTCCTCTAACTCTAATCAAGCAAGTGAAAGACCTGTTTGACAAGAACATTATTGATTAAAATGTTATATGTTGATCATGTTCTTTCCATCTGAGAAAAAAAAGGGGTGATCATCTCGCAATTTTGAGAACACTTAAAGCCCATGAAACTAAAATTTACAAAAGTTAGGGTCTGGGATTTATTCATATTGTCCTGTCTGTGCATCCTGCTACCTACTTGTCGAATTACATTCTCCTATTCTAGCTCTGACTCCTGTGAGAATTTCTGATGCTATGTTGTGACTTGAATTTTCTTCTTCTTATAACTCCCCTATCTTTGGCTTCCATTATCTTCCTCCTCTGTCTTCTTTGGATTTGTGTCTATAGCATAGAAATAGCATCAGCTGCGATAAACAGATATCAAAATTTGCTTCCCTTAGAAATTTTAGCCAAGACAGATATTTTAAGTACTATAGCTACTAATTACAATTAATCAAAATATATTCCTAAGCATACCTTTAAAGTGTCCATCTTCGTACTAATGAACTAAAATAGTATAATGTTCAAAGTAATATCATTTAATAATCTATTAAATATTTTAGAATATTAACTATTCTACTTATAATTTTAAAATTTACTTAATTATTTTGTAATTTTATGGGGTTTCATAGGATCAGGTTAGGTAAAGTTTATTGTGACTTCATTTCCTTGAAAAACAATCAAAAGATTCCATATCTAAAATGATTTATTTATATAGCAAAGAACTTGAAGAGGCTTCTTACTGAAAATATAGCACACAAACACCTAAAAATGTAAAGTCAAAAAGTAAATGTATTCATAAATAGGTAATGTGACTATGTAGAGTGTAATAAAAGACAGCAAGTTCTAATTTGGAAGTAACAAATTGGAATAAAACAAGTTTTCTGAAATTTAATTGAACTGGTTGAATTATGATTCCATGATAAATACTATTCAAATGAATATACTAGAAAAACTGAGTAGTATGCCATGGAAGAGGGAAGGTGATTTTTTTCTGAATGCAAAGTATATTATTGAAGCACTTGCTTCATTGACATGTTACCTCAAGACAATAAAATAAAGACAAAATATAAGAAGAAGAAGACAGAGGAAGAGGAGGAGGAGGAGGAGGAGAAGGAGGAGGAGGAACCACAACCACAGCATCAACGACAAGGACAACAACAACAACAACAACAACCCAGCCAGGGAGGCAAATCCCACTTGGGCAATTTTTGTTGAAAACTAAATCTCTCATGAGATTAGAATGCCTCTCAAAATCTAAACATTACCCTGGAAATAAGGCGGGGGTGCTGATTACATGGAAGAGAAAAGCAAAGACTTGGATTTGTGAGAATGTGAGAAAATACGGCAGATTTGATAGTAGCACTGAGGAAGGATATGAGAAAAGTTAATACAAAGTTGACGAATTTTAATGGTTCTTGAATACTTTACACTTAGTGTCTCAGGCTACTGAATGCATTTCTAACTTGCTAACTTAGTCTGCATATTAGGTCAGTGAAAAGAGTATTGTGATGGCACATCTTTAAAACCAAGGGAACTTGGGTGCTTAGAGGTTAATTAACCACCCACTCAGTAGTACTGAGGAACAAGGAACAAGAAAACAAGTTTGGAAGGTAGTTTGGTTCTAGAATATGAATCATCAACCAACACAGAGGAATTTTCACTGTCATAGAGTCAGTTTCCAACAATGAGAGAGAAAAATCACTGTTTTTAAAATGTAGTCTTTTTTATATTCTACAATATCTGTTTTATTCTCTAAATGATAACGACAACTAGATACTGATCAGAATAAAAACATCAAAAACATCCAATATATTTCCAAAGTTGGATGTTAACCACCATGAGTCTGTATGTTGTGTAAGCAGAAATTAATGAAAAACATCATGGTAAATCTAGGTTTCTGTCTGAGAATATTTGTTGAACTCTGACCTAAAGAACTAAAAAGTAAAAAGAAAGAAAGAAAGAGAGAGAGAGAGAGAGAGAGAAAGAAAAGAAAAGAAAAAGTAAAAGTAGTTAGTATAGCTCTAAGGTTCTCCATTCTAAGAGGATTTAGACGTTTGAGGAGGCAGAGGAAGCTCAAATTCATTTGTCAAAGTACAAAAGAAAGAAAATCTATTTTGAAATGGAGCTGAGGAAAGCTGTTTAATTGTTCCTACAGTTTTTGTTGCCATAGTAACTAGTATCCCAGCATAAGCTATGTGGTTAAGGGTGAAAATTTGAAGATGAAGAAAATGTCTAAACTGAAGTAAACAGTGCTGGAGCAGTGGGCCACACTACCATACAGAACTGGTAAGGTAGGAACAAATTCAAAACCTCAAGAAATCTCATAATTAAGGATGACAGGAGTTGGAAATAGCTCCCGACCATATTCCTGTCCTGGAGCACATGGTCATGGCACCCCACTAAGAGGACCATGACAACCAGTCCATGTGCCATAAATACCTAGAGTTCTCCATGCTACTGAGGAATCTAGATAGACCCTGAGTGTTTAACCAATGAGCTTCCCTTACAGGGTACCCCTTCCTGCAAAAGGTATTTGATCTCTGGTTCATTCTGAATAAGAAGTATGCATCATCATCTGCCATGAATAAAACAGGTTGAACCAGCAAGAACAGACACAGTGGGGAGGGAAACAGAGCTTCTTCACACAGAGCTGTGCCTGATTCTCAGACAGAAGGCCTTTCTTCCAGCCACTTAGTACTCCTGGCACTAAGCTGGATTCCTATCACCACCACCACCTGCAGACTCACTCCTGTTCCCAACCCTCCAGGTCCCCAGTGGCACCCAGGTACACAGGAGTTTGAGAAACACAGTGTTCATTCCAGCTTCCACTGTTTCTCGCCTGGAGAAACACCAGCTGGGACACCCATCTTAGACTACTTTTTGCCTTCCCTGAGAGATGTGTAAGTGGCCAGGCACCCCAGTGCAAGGAAGAGAGGAATCCTACCATCGCTGGCTTTCCCCTTCCTTGTGCAACATGTCTGCTCTCTGGCAAGAGGCAGAAACAGAACAAACAGCCACTCAACACTTACAGGATAATGAAGTTGATATTGATAATTGTCAGAAACTTTGTTTTCTGGTTTATAATAAGAGTGATGAGAAAACCTGGAAATCACTTGCTTTGGATTCTATATCCAAAATATGTCTAAGAAAGGACTATTCTTCACACATTTTAATCAAGATTAAAAATCTATAAATGAAAATATTATTTGAAATCTTTAAAAGAATACAAGAAAAGCTAGATATTCAGTGATATTTTCAATATTCTGCTTTGTTAGAAACTACTAGATAGACCATAAAATAGGACACATATCCCCAGATCACACATAAGTCAGGAAATGGAAAAAAGTCACTACTAGTGGTGATAATGTTATTAGAAATAATTTGTACGTTTGAATGGTGTACATATAAACATTTAGCAAGTATTCTATTTTATACAAATATATTCAGTTACATTATTCATTTGTATTTTGTATAAATACACATATATTAACTCTGTGTGTGTGTGTGTGTGTGTGTGTGTGTGTGTGTGTGTGTGTGTGTGTGTGTGTGTGTGTGTGTGGAAACGAGTTTGGGAAGATATCTCAGTGGATAAAGTCTGACTACCACAGTTTGAATCTGCACCACTCATGTAAATTCTGGGGGGGTAAAGTGGCAGCATTTCCGGGAGCTTCTGTGTACCAGGGTTCCAGATGGCGTTTGGTGTTTTCCTCTGGAATCAGTAATGTGGGCAGAGTGTAGTCTCTTCTGGTTTCCCAGGCGTGTCTGCCTCTCTGAAGGTTTAGCTCTCCCTCCCACAGGATTTGGGTGCAGAGAACTGTTTATCTGGTCGGTCCCTTAAGGTTCCGGAGGTGTCTCAGATGCGGGGGCCTGCTGCTCCTGGCCCTTATCTCCAGGAACCCAGCGGCAGTATACAGTTTCCTCTTGGGCCAGGGATGTGGGCAGGGGTGGGCAGTGTTGGTGGTCTCTTCCGCTCTGCAGTCTCAGGAGTGCCCCACTGTCAGGGCAGTGAGCTCTCTCTCCCACGGGGTTTGGGAGCAGTGAGCTGCTGCGGGCAGGGATCCCCGGGTTTGGGAATCCCGCTAAAAACCGGAAGTGTCCAGCATTTCAGAAATAGAAACAAAGATCCTTTGAGCCGGTTTGCTAGATAGACAAAAAAATCATTGATTTCTGAATTCAGAAAGATAGCCTATATCAATATATAAGGTAGAACATGATTCAAGGAGATATGCAATATCAATTTCACATGTACCCACATGTATGTTGAGATAAGTACACACATAGATGCACACTGCACATGTGCACATGCAAACCAGAATATATAATACACATACATTTAAAGTGGATGAGACTAATGTCAAGATGTAAATTGTGAAACAATGAATAGATTCTACTGAAATGGTATTAAAACATAAAAACTATAGGCTTAATAGCATATTTTAAGCTGCACTGAATACAACTAAGTCATAGAAAAGGGAATAGATTATGTTCTTTTTTTCTGGAAGACAATAATAATTATTCTAAAAATGGACATGAAATTCATATCAATATTTGATTATGTGATGGCTGATTATCGAAGCTAACAGAAAATGCTTCAAGTGACTAAGTAACTTCAATTAAATGAAGACATAATAAAGGACAAAGAAAGCACACATCACAGTTGGCTGTCTCAATAGCAATAACAGTAGGCAAACACCAATACTTTGAAGCAGCTGGGGAGGCAGGAAACAATGGAGGAAAGGCTTCACAGATTTTTCACTGAATTCATATCTGAAAATTAGTTGTTTATGCCTTTGAAGTAACTAGAAGAGGGAACCAGGGTCAACCTAGAATTCTGTTTCTCGTCGAAATATTCTTCAGAAATAAAAACAGCATGAAGGTGCTTTGAGAAAGTCAAAGCTGAGAGGAATGTCTCCAACAGTACTGAGGTCCTGGAAATAGCAACAGAGATTCTGCAGAGCAAAGGGCACAGCAGCCCCGCAGAAAGGGACCAGGAAAAAGGGAGGTAGGAGACAATGAGAATTATAGGCATAAGCATGAACATTCATGTTTGTATTAAACAAATGAATACTAAATAACATGCTAAAATAAATACTAAATAACTACTAAAATAACACATCCTGTGAGCTTTGAAATATCCATGTGTTAACATATGTCAATGAAAGCAAAAAGAGCAATTGTAAAATATTTATATTATGTCTGGAGATAGTGAACTTACTTGAGTCAGATTATCAGCAAACTGGAAAACTCATAAGAATGTGAAAACGGATAGTTTTGAGCAAGGCTCAACTTCCCAAACAAATCAAAAAATGATAGCCAGTAAGAGCACAAATGCAGTAAAATGGAGTTACGAGGTCTGTTTATTCAGAGGCAAAAAACATGTATGGGAGGGAAGACAGTTTTTGTTTCCACAAGGGTGCTAGTGCAAATAAATGCCAATATGAAGTAAAAATCCTGACCCTTCCATTTCACAAAGGAACGAATGTGATGCATTCATCAATACTAAAGTATGAATATAAGAAACACAAAATCTCTTGCCTCAGTGATGGAGGAAAGTGGAGCTACAGGGGGGCAGAGCCTTCAAGAGAGTAGAGGAAGAATTATTACAACAGTAAAATGAGGATCACACTTCTTCAAAATACATGTTTCTCTTTGAGAAAAATGTGAAGAAAAGAACATGAAAGTTGAAAGCTTGGGAAAAGAGTATCTAGTGTATCTTGCTAGATTGCTGCTATTTAGGTGTGATTAAACAGCCATGCAACAAAGAGAATGGTCAGTGAACAGAATGGAAAACTCAGAAACGAACCCACACACCGATGGTCACTTAATCTTTGACAAAGGAACTAAAACCATCCAGTGGAAGAAAGATAGCATTTTCAGCAAATGGTGCTGGTTCAACTGGAGGTCAGCATGTAGAAGAATGCATATTAATCCATTCTTATTACCATGTACAAAGCTTAAGTCCAAGTGGATCAAGGACCTCCACATCCACATCTAACCAGATACACTCAAACTAATAGGAGAAAAAGTGGGAGAAAGTCTCAAACACATGGGCACTGGGGAAAGTTTCCTGAACAAAACACCAATGGCTTATGCTCTAAGATCAAGAATCAACAAATGGGATCTCATAAAACTGTAAAGCTGCTGTAAGGGAAAAGACACTGTCGTTAGGACAAAATGGCAACCAACAGATTGGGAAAATATCTTTACGAATCCTACATCCAATAGAGGGCTAATATCCAAAGTATATAAAGAACTCAAGAAGTTAGACTCCAGAAAGCCAAATAACCCTATTAAAAATGGGATACAGAGCTAAACAAAACATTCTTAGCTAAGGAATGTTGAATGGCCGAAAAGCACCTGAAGAAATATTCAACATCTTTAGTCATCAGGGAATGCATATCAAAACAACCCTGAGATTCTACCTCACACCAGTCAGAATGGCTAAGAGAAAAAACTCAGGTCACAGCAGATGCTGGCGAGGATGTCGAGAAAAAGGAACACTCCTCCATTTTTGGTGAGATTGCTAAGTGGTACAACCTCTCTGGAAATCAGTCTGGAGGTTCCTCAGAAAATTGGACATTGAACTGCCTGAGAACACAGCTATACCTCTCCTGGGCATATACCCAAAAGATGCCCCAACATATAACAAAGACACGTGCTCCACTATGTTCATAGTAGCCTTGTTTATAATATCCAGGAGCTGGAAAGAACCCAGATGCCCTTCAACTGACTGCAGTTTCCCTTCCCTTCCTTTCCTGAGTTTTCTTTTTCTACCATACTCCCTACTAACTCCCCTAGGAAAAGCACAGACCTCTCAGGGACATTAACCAAAGATAGCATAATGAGCTACAATCAGACCAGGTACAGATCATCACATCGAGGCTGGACAAGGCAACACCGTATGAGGGGAATAATGTGTGTGTGTGTGTGTGTGTGTGTGTGTGTGTGTGTGTGTGTGTGTGTGTGTGTGTGATATATATATATATATATATATATATATATATATATATATATATAAAATCAGACCATACAGGCTCCATGATCTCTGAGTTTGTGATTCTCAGTTAGCTGTTTCTGTGTGCCATGTTCTTGTGAGTCCTCTGCTTCCTCCAATATTTCCTAACCGTTCTCCAAAACTTCCTACTGTTTGGTCCTGGGACTCTATATCTTTCCCATCAGTTGCTGGATGAAGTCTCTCTGAACTCTTTGATAATAATTCCACTAGTTCCATCATACTTTTCAGGCAAGACAAACTCTAGGTGGAAAGTTTTGTGGCTGGGTGGGTATTTCAACACTTCCACTAGAGGCCTTGCCTGGTTATAAACACGGTGAGTTCAAGCTCTGGAAGGCAGATACTAGGAGTCTTCGTTAGGGCTACTCAAGTAGATAGCACGGAGTTTCCATTGCACTGGCTTTTTACCTTCTCTCTGAATTGCCTCCCCCCCAATTCCATTCATTTCTCTCAGTATTTCCTCTTTCTCCCCACCTGGTATCCCCTCTTCCCAATTGCTCCCACTCTACCTGTGAAATATATGTCCCATCCCTAGTGAAATCCTTGCATTTCTCCCCACCCCCGTCAAGCCCCCAGTTCTCAGACAATTGGAAATCAATCTACCTCAAGACCCAGCTATACCAATCCTGAGCATATACCCAAAGGACACTCCATTCTATTACAAAAACACTTTGCTATGTTTATAGCAAGCAGCTTTATTCATAATATCCAGAAAATGGAACAAGCCTAGATGTTTAACTGATGAATGGAAAAAGATAACATAGTACTACACACAATGGAGTATTACTCAGTGGTTAAAAATAAGAGCATCTTGAAATATGTATGCTAGTTAGATAGAAAAAATCATCCTGAGTGAAGTAACCCAGACCTAGAAAGACAAATTATGTATTCACTTATAAATGAATATTAGTTATAAGGTAAAAGACAATCATCTACAGCCCATAGACTCAGGGAGTCTAAAGTGTTTCTTCACAGAGAAAGGCACAAGAGTGGAAATGAGAGTTTCCAGGTAGCTCTGCATGAATTGAATGATAAAAACCAATTCTGTATTAAATTCACTATTGTTCTTGTCCATTGTCACATATCCACCATTACACTGTTTGATTTCTTAGTGTTTCTAGTACATGTATATGATAGCGGCTGAGGACTCCCACATGTTCATTCGCTCTGTGTAATTTTGACAGATCATAAAGAGCCCAACGTTAGCTCGAGCTTTGAATGAAGCGGAGTGCTCTCCTTTTCTGGAACAGAAAGAATAAATGATCTGAGTAGGAATCAGAATCACCCTCTGCTTTATGATGTGTGGATTAATGAAGGCATTAAACCATTCTAGTGATAGATAAGGAAATTACAGTCGGTGTTGCTGAGAGAAATAAAACTGTTTCATCATAAATTAAGGAGGTCTAAAACACTGCAAGCTCATCAATAGTTCACAGGCAACAAAGAGGTACAATTTCATAAGCCATTGTGGAGCACCTTAATTTATTAACATCTGTCATATTTTCAGTTTCATTACTTTCACTGTTATTCTTATAAACTCATGGAAAATACCTCTTTTGCAGAAAATAAGAAAAATATGGGTCAGGCTATTATCACATTTAAAAGTCGTTCTGCAATTTTCTCATTTTATTAACAAGCTGCACTGTTAATTTTTATCCCATTGACATTCTCATCTAGACAGCAACAGTACCCCGAGCATGAATGGCATGATTTACTACTCAAAGATTCAATCTGGATCTGTAATAAACAGTTAGACTGTGTATCCAGAGAGTGTAATTCTTAAAATGTCAGGCACATGTATTGCTTTCTCACATTGATAAAACCCAAAGGAACTTGTTGATTCATCAGCACCCACTGAGGCAGAGTACAGTGTTGTAAAATGGAAACAGAAAGATATCATTCCTGGAAACGCCTGGCTTAACTCTTTAGGCTGTGTCTCCTAAAACAGGGATCCCTTTTGTCACTGGTCTCAGAGTGACAAGCTGAGCATACCTTGCTACAAACCTTGTGCCTTTTACTATTTATTTATTGTACAGAGATTTCTTCAGTATAAAACTTAATTTTCATGAGGAAAACTGATCACTACTCAGACATGTATGGTTTAGAAATTAACTCTAGAATGTATGAGAGTTGGCATATAACAATGTTCGTCAACAAAAATTTGATGACAGCTATAAAAAATGATTTTCAGTTTGATGGTATATCAAACCCCCTTTTAACAATGACAAATAAAATGTTTATTTAATAATTCACATTCACCCATAATTGAAAAAATATGTAAGTTTCTATGCTGTATATTCTTGCAAACTCACATAAAACAGTATTCTGCGTAGAAGTTAGTAGTGCCCTGTATTTAGTTAGTGCTCTAGACTATTTTCCACTGTCCCTGTGAGAATTATTACACAGGTAATCTTAAACAATTCTGACACCTTTCTGTGACCACTGGATATTTGGAATGAGAAAGAGTTATGTGAAGAATCCAGGCTGCATGCATTACTGTCAGAATACACCAAGATTATGAAGTTAATTATTGACTCTATTTGAACTGAATTTTGAAAAAAAATGATAGAAAGTAATTATAGTTTGCTTTAAAATTTATTAATCTTCTTATTTTTATATATTTCAAATGTTATCTTCCTTCCTTGTCTCACTTCCAGACAGCACCCCTCTACCCTTTGCTCTAAGAAGGTAAGGCAGCTGGGGTGGCAGGCTGTGAAAGGTACCCTGATTCCTGGAGGAGACAGGTCGATTCCTCTGGGACCCTATGGGATGACAGGAGCATTCCCAGTTTCCCAGGAGATCAGGCCCCTCTTAAGTAGCTACAGCCCCTCCCCCAACCCTCTATAGAGAAATTTGAGTCAGATCAGTCAAGTTAGACAACACCCCAAGCCCCTCCTCCACAGGTGAGGACATGACCACAGGTCTTACAGGTTCAGGACAGATCACCTAGAAGCACGACCACACCCCCAAATATGTAGATGAGGTCTTCCCAAGCTCTTATTGGCCAAACCAATAGGAAGTGCCTGTTGTCAGATGCTGATCCGTCCAGAAAGTGCATTTAAGAATCCTATCCAGAAGGATTAAAGATGTGCAGGAGTTACTTCACCGTCAGAGAGCTTCTGTCTTAAGAGCTGTAACACTGTTGCTTGGGGAAGAGATCTGCTCTCCAGAAATCGCTGCCAGAAGCATCCCTGTACCCCTCCTGGCAAGTCAGTCTCCTGGTGGGCTCAGCCTGGCCCAAGCCTAAGAGGCAAAGGTGGAAACAGAAGGGGAGAGCACCAGCAGCAGAGGCAACAGAAAGCAGTTCCCTCTCCCTGCCCGAGTTCTCTCCCCATCACCTGAACCCATACACACAGCCAGACCAGAGATATCTGTGGAAAGCCTCCAGCATGAAGCACCAGAGCAGTCTTCTGCTACATATGCAGTGGGAGACATGGACAGGCCCATGTCTATCATTCCTAGAAAAGTCGGGTCATTTATTAGACCATGCCTCCTAAAGTAGGGATCACTGGTCTCAGTGTGACAAGCTGAGACTACCTTGCCACAGACCTTTGCTTTGTACTATTTATTTATTATACTGAGATTTCTTTAGTATAAAAAGAATTTGTATGAGGAAAATTTATCAGTACTGAGACATGTACAATTTAGAAATTGGTGGTTTAGTCCCTGGGAATTCAGGGGGGGGGCAGTTAAGTGATATTGTTCATCCTATGGGTTTGCAAACCCCTTCAGCTCCTTCACTCCATTTCCTAGCTCTTCCATTGGGGTCCCTAAATTAGTCCAATGCTTGACTGTGAGTATCTGCATCTGACTTAGTCAGGTGCTGGCAAAGCCTCAGAGGGCAGCTATACCAGGCTCCAGGCTCCAAGCACACCTGGTATCAGTAATAGGGCCAAGGTTTGGTGTCCTCAGATACAATGGATCACACAGTAAGGTGGTTTCTGGATGTCCCTTCCGTCAGCCACTGCTCCAATATTTTCCACGCGTGTCCTTTAGACAGGAACAATTCTGGGTTAAAATTTTTGAGATGGGTGGATGGTCCCTTCCTTATACTGGGGGCCCATGTCTATCTACATGTCTACTAGGGTCTCTTCATGTTCTATCTCCCTGCTATTGGTTATTTCGGGTAATGTCATTCACATTGGGTCTTGGCAGCCTCCCACACCCCTGGCATCTGGAACTTTCTAGTGGTTCCCCAAGTTCCCCACTTCCACTCCTCTGCATTTCTATCCATTTTCCTAGCCCTCTAGACTTCTCTACTGTCTCTTCTCATACCTGGTTCTGCCCCCCTTTTTCTCCCCTTACAAATTCCCATCTAGCTTCCTTCCTCCCTATGCCTTTCATGATTATTTTGATCCTACTTCTCAGAGAGTCGGAAGCATCTACATTAAGCTTCATATGACCTGTGAGTTATATTGTAGGTATTATGACCTTGTGGGTCTAATATCCATTTATCGGTGAGATATATATATCTCCAACCCCCACCCACTGGGTAATTCTGTAACTATTCATATATCCTTGAGGTGTTCAGAAAATTCTCCACTGACATACGCCAAGGGAACTGCAAAATTACATGTCAAGATGCTATTACTTGCTATTAAAATTAGGTTGTCCATTTCTACTTGATAGTATGGGGTCTACGGAGATGAAATTATACTGCATGAATCTTAATTAATTTTAGTGTGTTCCTAGTCTCATAGTTTATTTCAAATCATTGACATTTAAATTCCATGTATATAATATTTTCAGCACCAAGGTAGATGCACTAAAAATGCATTTTTCTCAGGAAAGGTTTCTATTTTTTTCCATTTTTATAAAATTGGGTATTTCTTACTTACATTTCAAATGTTATTCCCTTTCCCAGTTTACAGGCTACTATCACCCTAACCCCACACAAATCCCCTTCCATATGGCTGTTCCTCTCCCTATCCTCCCCCCATTACCACCCTCTCATCAAGAAACCCATTCACTGGGGGTCCAGCCTTGGGAGGAACAATGGTCTTCACCATCCACTGGTGCCCTTACTAGGCTACTCATTGCAATCTATGAATTTTGAGGTCAGGGTCAGTCCATGTATAGTCTTTGGGTAGTGGCTTAGTCCCTGGAAGCTCTGGTTGGTTGGCATTGTTGTTCATATGGGGTCTCAAGCCCATTCAGCTCTTTCAGTCCTTTCTCTGACTCCTTCAAAGTGGGTCCCTTCTCTGTTCAGTGGTTTGTTGCTGGCATTCGCCTATAGTATTTGTTGTATTCTGGCTGTGTCTCTCAGGAAAGATCTATATCCAGTTCCTGTCAGCCTGGACTTCTTTGCTTCATCCTTCTTATCTAGTTTGGTGGCTGTATACATATGGGCCACATGTGGGGCAGGCTCTGAATGGGTGTTCCTTCATTCTCTGTTCTAAACTTTGCCTCCCTATCTCCTAAGAGTATTCATGTTCCCTTTTTAAAGAAGGAGTGAAGCATCTGAATTTTGGTCATCCTTCTTGAGTTGCACGTGTTCTTTGCATCTAGAATAATTCAACCATTTGGTCTAATATCCACTTATCAATGAGTGCATACCATGTGTGTTTTTCTATGATTGAGTCACCTCACTCAGGATATTTTCCACTTCAATACATTTGCCTATGAATTGCCTAAAGACATTGTTTTTGATAGCTGATTCCATTGTGTAGATGTACCACATTTTCTGTATCCATTCGTGTGTTGAATGGCATCTGGGTTATTTCCAGCTTCTGGCTATTATATATAAGGCTGCTATGAACATAGTGGAGCACATGTCTTTGTTATATGTTGGGGCATCTTTTGGGTATATGCCGAAGAGAGGTATAGCTGGGTCCTCAGGTAGTGCAATGTCAAATTTTCTGAGGAAACTTCAGGCTGATTTCCAGAATGGTTGTACCAGTCTGCAATCCCACCAACAATGGAGGAGTGTTCCTCTTTCTCCACATTCTCGCCAGCATCTGCTGTCACCTGAGTTTTTGATCTTAGCCATTCTCACTGGTGTGAGGTGAAATCTCAGGGTTGTTTTGATTTGCATTTCCCTATGACTAAAGATGTTGAACATTTCTTTAGGTGCTTCTCAGTCATTCGACATTCCTCAGCTGTGAACTTTGTTTAGCTCTGAACCCCATATTTTAATAGGGTTATTTGTCTCCCTGCAGTCAGATTACATGAGTTCTTTGTATATTTTGGATATAAGCCCTCTGTCAGTTGTTTGATTGGTAAAGATCTTTTCCCAATCTGTTGATTGTTGTTTTGTCCTAACAACAGAGTCCTTTGCCTTACAGAAGCTTTGTAGTTTTATGAGATTCCATTTGTCAATTCTTGATCTTAGAGCATAAGTCATTGAGGTTTTCTTCAGGAAATTTTCTCCAGTGCCCATGTGTTCCAGATGCTTCCCCACTTTTTCTTCTATTAGTTTGAGTGTATCTGGTTTGATGTAGAGGTCCTTGATCCACATGGACTTAAGCTTTGCACAGGGTGATGAGAATGGATCAATCCGAATTCTTCGACATGCTGACCTCCAGTTGAACCAGCACCAATTGCTGAAAATACTATCTTTTCCATTGGATGGTTTTGATTCCTTTGTCAAAAATCAAGTGAGCATATGTGTGAGGGTTCATTTCTGCGTCTTCAATTCTATTCCACTGGTCTATCTGCCTGTCCCTGTACCAATACCATACAGTTTTTATCACTATTGCTCTGTAATACTGTTTGCGTTCAGGCATAGTGATTCCCCCAGAAGTCCTTTTATTATTGAGTATACTTTTAGCTATCCTGGTTTTTTTTTATTCCAGATGGATTTACAAATTGTTCTGTCTAACACTATGAAGAATTGGATTGGAATTTTGATGGGGATTGCATTGAATCTGTAGATCGTTTTTGGGAAAATAGCCATTTTTACTATATTAGTTCTGCCAATCCATGAGCATGGGAGATCTTTCCATCTTCTGAGATCTTCTTCAATTTCTTTCTTCAAAGGCTTGAAGTTCTTATCATACAGATCTTTCACTTGCTTGGTTAAAGTCACACCGAAGTATTTTATATTATTTGGGACTATTATGAAGGGTGTCATTTCCCTAATTTCTTTCTCAGCTTGTTTCTCTTTTGTGTAGAGGAAGGCTACTGATTTATTTGAGTTAATTTTATACCCAGCCACTTTGCTGAAGGTGTTTATCAAGTTTAGTAGTTCTCTGGTGGAACTTTTGGGATCACTTAAATGTACTATCATATCATCTGCAAATAGTGATATTTTGACTTCTTCCTTTCCAATCTGTATCCCTTTGATCTCCTTTTGTTGTCTGATTGCTCTGGCAAGGCTTTGAGAACTATATTCAATGAGTAGGAAGAGAGTGGGCAGCCTTGTCTAGTCACTGATTTTAGTGGGATTGCTTCAAGTTTCTCTCCATTTAGTGTAATGTTAGTTACTGGTTTGCTGTATATGGCTTTTACTATGTTTAAGTATGGGGCTCGAATTCCTGCTTTTTCCAGGACTTTTATCATGAAGGAGTGTTGAATTTTGTCAAATGCTTTCTCAGCATCTAATGACATGATCATGCAGTTTTTATCTCTCAGTTTGTTTGTATATTGGATTACATTGATGGTTTTGCATATATTAAACCATCCCTGCATACCTGGGATGAAGGCTACTTGATCATGATGGATGATTGTTCTGATGTGTTCTCGGATTCAGTTTGCAAGAATTTTATTGAGTATTTTTCCGTCAATATTCATAAGGGAAATTGGTCTGAAGTTATCTTTCTTTATTGAGTCTTAGTGTGGTTTAGGTGTAAGAATAATTGCAGCTTCATAGAAGGAATTCAGTAGCTCTCCATGTGTTTCAATTTTGTGGAATTGTTTGGATAGTATTGTTATGAGGTCTTCTATGAAGGTGTGATACCCATCTGAACCCATCTGAACCCATCTGAACCTGGGTTTTTTTTGGTTGGGAGATGGTTAATGACTGCTTCTATTTCTTTAGTTGTTACGGGGTTTTTTAAATGGTTTATCTGTTCCTGATTTAACTTTGGTACCTGGTATTTGTCTAGGAAATTTTCCATTTCCCCTTGATTTTCAAGGTTTGTTGAATATAGGCTTTTGTTGTAGGATGTGCCAATTTTTTTAATTTCCTTTTATTTGGTTGTTATGTCTCCTGTTTCATTTCTGATTTGGTTAATTTGGACACACTCTCTGTTTACTGTGGTTAGTCTGGCTAAGGTTTTATCTATCTTGTTGATTTTCTCAAAGAACCAGCTCTTGGTTCTGTTGATTCTTTGTATAGTTCTTTTTTTTTTCTACTTGGTTGATTTCAGCTCTGAGTTTGATTATTTCCTGCCTTCTACTCCTCCTGGGTGTATTTGCTTCTTTTTGTTCTAGAGCTACTAGGTGTGCTGTCAAGTTGCTGATATATGCTTTCTCCTGTTTCTTTCTGCAGGCACTCAGAGCTATGAGTTTTCCTCTTAGTACAGCTTTCATTGGGTCCCATAAGTTTGGGTATGTTGTACCTTAACTTTCATTAAATTCTAAGATGTCTTTTATTTCTTTCTTTATTTCTTCCTTGACAAGGTTATCATTGAGTAGAGCATTGTTCAACTTCCATGTATATGTGGGTGTTCTTCCCTTATTGTTATTGAAGACCAGCTGTATCCCGAGGTCTGATAGGATGCATGGGATTATTTCTATCTTTCTGTATCTGTTGAGGCCTGTTTTGTGCCCGATTATATGGTCCATTTTGGAGATAGTACCATGAGTTGGTGAGAAGAATGTATATTCTTTTGCTTTAGGATAGAATGTTCTATAAATATCTGTTAAGTCCATTTGGTCTATAACTTCTCTTAGTCTGTCTGTGTCTCTGTTTAATTTCTGTTTCCATGATCTGTCCATTAATGAGAGTGGGGTGTTGAAATCTCCTACTATTTTTGTGTGAGGTGCAATGTGTGCTTTGAGCTTTAGTAAGGTTTCTTTAATTTATGTAGGTGCCCTTGTATATGGAGCATAAATATTTAGGATTGAGAGTTCATCTTGGTGGATTTTTCATTTGATGAATATGTGTCCTTCCTTACCTTTTTGATGCCTTCTGATGAAAATCGATTTTATTCTGTATTAGAATGGCTACTCAATCTTGCTTTTTCAGACCATTTGCTTGGAAAGTTGTTTTCCAGCCTTCTACTCTGACGTAGTGACTGTCTTTGTCTCTGAGGTGTATTTCCTATAGCCAGTATAATGCTGGTTCCTCATATCATATCCAGTTTGTCAATATGTGTCTTTTTATTGGGGAATTGAGTCCATTGATGTTGAGGGATATTAAGGAATAGAAAGTGTTGCTTCCTTTTCCTTCATATTTGGAGGTGACATTATGTTTGTGTGCTTGTCTTTTCTTTGTTTTGTTGCAAAACAATTAGTTTCTTGCTTTTTCTAGGGTGTAGCTTGCCTCCTTGTGTTGCGCTTTACCATTTATTATCCTTTGTATGACTGGATTTGTAGAAAGATATTGTGTAAATTTGTTTTTGTCATGGAATATCTTGGTTTCTCCATCTATGTTAATTGAGAGTTTTGCTGGTTACAGTAAACTGGGCTGGAATTTGTGTTCTCTTAGGGTCTGTATGATATCTGTCCAGGATCTTCTGGCTTTCATAGTCTCTGGTGAGAAGTCTGGTGTAATTCTGATAGGTCTGCCTTTATATGTTACTTGACTTTTTCTCTTACTGCTTTTAATATTCTTTCTTTGTTTTGTGCATTTGGTGTTTTGACTATTATGTGACAGGAGAAATTTCTTTTCTGGTCCAATCTATTTGTAATTCTGTAGGCTTCTTGTATGTTTATGGGCATCTCTTTCTTTTAGGTTAGGGTAGTTTTCTTCTATGATTTTGTTGAAGATATTTACTGGTCCTTTGAGTTGGGAGTCTTCACTCTCTTCTATACCAATTATCCTTAGGTTTGATCTTCTCATTGTGTCCTGGATTTCCTGTATGTTTTAGGCAAGTACTTTTTTTCTGTTTTACATTATCTTTGACAGTTGTGTCAATGATTTCTAGGAATCATCTGCTCCTGAGTTTCTCTCTTCTATCTCTTGTACTCTGTTGGTTATGCTTGTATCTACAGCTCCTTGTCTCTTCCTTTGGTTTTTTATATCCAGGGTTGTCTCCCTTTGTGCTTTCTTTATTGTTTCTAATTCCGTTTTCAATTTCTTCACCTGTTTGATTGTGTTTTGCTGTAATTCTTTCAGAGATTTTTGTGTTTCCTCTCTAAAGGCTTCTACTTGTTTACTTGTGTTTTCCTGCATTTCTCTAAGTGAGTTTTTTATGTCTTTCTTAAAGTCCTCTATCATCATTATCAAATGTGATTTTAAATCTAGATCTTGCTTTTCTGGTGTGTTTGAATATTCAATGTTTGCTTTAGTGAGAGAATTGTGCTCTGATGATGCCATGTAGTCTTGGTTTCTATTGCTTGGGTTCCTGCGCTTGCTTCTTGCCATCAGGTTGTCTCTGGTGTTACTTTGTTCTGATATTTTTGACAGTGGTTTGACCGTTCTATAGGCCTTTGTGTCAGGGGTGCTGTAGAACTGTTTTCCTGTTTTCTTTCGGCCAGTTATGGGAACAGAGTGCTCTGCTTTCAGGTGTGTAGTCATTCCTGTCCACTGGCTTTCAGATTTTCCTGTGGACCTGTGTCCTGGGTCCACCAGGCAGGTCACTTGGAGCAGAGAAGTTGGTCTTACCTCTGTAAGACCTTGGGCCTGAAGTCGCTCCTCAGGGTTCGGTTTCAGCTCTCTATGAGGGCAGCAACCGGTAGGGCCTCCCCCTACTTCTAGGTCCCTGTGCGCAGAGGGCCCTGATGGCACTAGATGTTTTCCTCTAGAGTCAGAAATGTGGGCAGAAAGTGGTCTCTGCTGGTTTCCTAGGTGTGTCTGCCCTGTGAAGGTCTAGCTCTCCCTTCCATGGGATTAGGGTGCACGGAGTTGTTTGACTGGGTCCATTCAGATCCAGGCACAGTCTGGACCACAGGGCAGGAAAGGTTTCTTTTTTACCATGTTGAAAAATCCACTAATTGAGTGTCCTCTATTGAAGTTGAACTACAAAACAAGACAAAACAAGAACCACAGAGCATTAGAAATCATTATATACCAGCTATCTTCCTGAATTTAGTCCTTGCAGTTGACACACATGCCTCATCCTCTACTCTGGTATAGAACTCTGAAAGACAAATTATTTCTGCTTCTTATATTAATAATCTAGGCTTCCCTCTACCCATCACATGCATCATACTACCTTTTTGAAATGACTCGAGAAAGAAAGAATCAGCAGTATGTACATTTATGAATGTTCTATTATGTCCAAATACAATTAATTATGTTAGAGCAATTATTTCAATCATTTAAAAGTGTAGGCAAATTTATACTACAAGTTTGTGTTAACCAAAAAAAAAAAATCAACTTTAAAGTAAACGCTCTCAGGAAAGGGAAGTCCAGGGTCTATTTTTCAGGAAGGAAGCAATGTAAGGTTTAATAAAACTAGGTGAAAGAATAAGACTCTCTTTTTTTACATCATAATCTTTTCCCAGAAAAGATCAGGCTAATCTAAGCAGGATCTTCACAGCACACTACTCTCTTGTGCTTTCAGATTCTCTCATGCTGTATTCTCCTGATTCATTTGAATGAGCCATATTAAACAGATTTCTCAGAGATTAAGAAAAGGGAAGAGAGATTAACTATGACTTTTTCAGTAAAGTGTTAAAGAAAACTTATTAGGAAGTCTACAGTCAAGACTATGAATAATCTGCTGAGTAATTTTCACCTTCAGTAACTTTAATATGTAGCTTCCCTTTTCACAGTTTCCCTATTAACATACTTTCTTAGTTATTTGAGAATATTATGCAATATATATCTTAATCATATTTGGCCCTACCTTCTCTAGCTTCACCCATATTGACCACCACATGTTTTTGGTTTATTTAATAACCCATGAACTCCAGTTCACACTATCTATCTAGATCTGAATGTAGAGCAACCTACTGCAGTCTGGCTGACCTATCAGGAGACATACACTTAAAAATAATTATCTTTCCTGTTTTAAGTTTCTGAATTAACCATACATCTATTACAGAAAGAAAATTCCCTTAAGATATTGGAGAACTACAGAAAACTACTAGAATTTGGGGGAAAAACCCAAATGTGAAGAACTATGCTCATCCCAGAAGCCATAAGTCTGTAAAATAATACAAACCATTGCCATTGCTCTTTGTTGTCTGGTGGAACTTGATTATAAGACCCCATTGCTATCGCTTCTTGGCCTTTTGGCTAAGATCAAGACCCCATTGCTAAGTATACAACACACAATTGTTTGGATATCTCTTAGTGACCGCACCTGTCTTATGCATTTGTGTGAAAGTCAGAAAACTGCATACATTTTTCAGGAATTTAAAAAAATATCAATGTGTTAAGCACTTCAGGATCTGAATTTGGATTCATAAAACATTTGCAAAGCTAGTTATGATAGCATGCTTCTGTCATCCTAATATTCCTACAGGAGGATGAGAGGCAAAGACAAGAGAGTCCCTGGAAGCTTCTGAGCCAGTAGACCTTCTGTACACAATAGAGAACGTGAGATGCTGTGTCAAATAAGATACAACGTGAAGGATACTGCTTGAAGTTCTTCTATGACTGTTACACATGGACTGTGACAGATATACCTATACATACACATATGTGAATGTGCTCATACACATTCACAAACATTTCTTTAAATATGAAATACTTGAGTGTTTTTTCAAATTTTGACTTTCATCATTAAGTCATTTATTTGCATTTTTTCTCTTTTTTTTTAAAGCAAGGGTTTTTTTTTTAAAGATAAGTTGTAGTCCCTTGAAGTGATGATTTTTCACTATTAATTTATTTATTCACTTTACCTACCAATCACAGTCCCACTCCCATTCTAACTCTTACAAACCCCTACCCCATACCCTTTTCCCTTCTCCTTTTGGACACATTTATAATTTAGAAATGAGTTGCTTAATCTCCATGAGTTTGTGTATTTACAATAGATTTGTTTACTATCAAGTTCAAGTTGTATTGCAATGTAGTAGTCAGATAAGATACATAGTTATTTAAATATCTTCTTATTTTTAAAATTTTGTTTTGTGTCCCAGAATGTGGTATACTTACAGAAGCTTCTTGGTAATGCTGAGTAAGATGCTTTGGTGTTTGGGTTAAATGTTCTGCAGATATATTTAAGTACATTTATTGTATAATGTAAATTAACACTGTTGTTTCTGTTTATTTTTTGGAGAAATTGGGACATTTCAATCAGTCATAAACAATGGTTTCATTTGTTTCATTGTCCTTTAATCCAGAAGAACAATCTATCTAAGCATGAGCTAAACAGGGACAAAAACAATAGAAATGCTAACACTGGTTGAAGAAATTCCATAATGCATCAAGTTTATACAAAGTACTATAGGCAAACCAGGCAAATAGAACGCATATAAATAATCTCCCCAGGATAGAACATACCAACTGCTTATCCATTATCAGTGGCATCCCTAAAGTATACACACATACAATGAACATCATACAAATTAAGAAGATTATATTTATATATTTAGGGTGTGTGGAAATGAAAACCCAAGTGAACAGGAGCCACAGATATAAGCATTCCAAACTGAATGCAAGAGATACAAGAGAGAATCTCAGGCATTGAAGATACGATGGAAGAAACAGATCAATCAAAAAAATGTTAAATCTAAAAAAAATTCCTGACACATAACATCCAGGAAATCTGGGATGCTATGAAGAGTTTAAACCTGAAAATAATAGGACTAGAAGATTCCTAGCTCAAAGACCAATGAAGTATTTTCAACAAAATTATAGAAGGTTCTAATTTAAAGAAAAAGAGGTCGATAAAAGTATAAGAAACTAACAGAACATCAAACAGATGAGATCAGAAAAGGAAGCCCCTCAATACATCATCAAAACACTAAGTATTCAGAACCAAAAAAACTTCCAGAAGCTTTAAGAAAAAGGAGCAATTAAAATATAAAGGCATATCTATTAGAATTATATTAACTTCTAAATTGAAATTCTAAAAGCCAGAAGGTCCTGGATAGAGACTCTAAAAGATGACAAATTCCAGTCCAGACTACTGTACATAGCAAAACCCTCAATAAAAGTAGAAGGATAAAACAATATATTTCATGGTAAAGCCAAATTTAAATATCTATCCTTAGAGACCTATAGAAGGTATTAGAAGAAAAACTCCAATGCAAGGAGTTAACTACCCCCAGAAAAACACAGGCAGTAAACAATTTCACAGTGGCTAAATGAAAAGAAGGAAAAACACACACACACACACACACACACACACACACACACACATACACACACAAATACACACACACAAACACACACACACACAAACATAAAGACACTATCACCACCTTTAATATTAGTAACAAATAATAGGATTTAACTACACTAGTTGTTGATATCTCTCATTTTCAATGGACTCAACTCGCCAATAAAAAGACAGAGACTATCAGAATGATGATAAAATAGGATCCATCACTCTACAGCACATAAGAACATACATCAACATCAAATATAGACACTAAGAGGTAAGGGATTGAACCAAGAAGCAACTTCTGTATTCATTCTAATATCTAATACAATAGAATTCCATCCAAAATTAAACAAAAGAAATGAGGAATGATACTTTATGCTCATCAGTGGAAAAATCCATCTTGATCACACCTTAGTTCTGAACATATGTGTCCCAAATTGAAGGGCAGCGATATTCATAAAAAAAAAAGTTACTAAAGCTTAAATCACATATCAAAACTCATACATTAATAGTGGTTAATAATAGAAGATTTTAACACCTCACTTTCATCAATGGACAGATCATCTAGGCAAAAACAAAAAACAAAAAAACAAAAACAAAAAAAGGAGAAATAATGGAACTAGCTAGGAGATGTTATGACACATATAGACCTAAAAATATCTACAGAACAAGAACATTTCACCCAAATACAAAAGAATGTTTTATTCTCAACACTTCATAAATCCTTCTCCAAAATGGACTATATATGGGATCACAAAGTAATTCTCAACAAATACAAGAAAATTAAAATGACTCCTTGCATCTTACTAGACTACTGTGAATTAAAGTTGACCTTCAACAGCAACAAAAATGACAGAAATTGTGTACAAAGTGATAAAATTTGTGCAACTCTTTACTGAATGATCACTGGGTCAAGGAAGATATGAAGAAAAAATTAAACTTGCTATAATTCAATAAAAATGATTACACAACATATCCAATTTTATAGCATACAATGAAAGCAGTGGTCAAAGAAAAATTTATGGTGCTAAGTCCCCCTAAAAGTAATTAGGGAGATCTATTATTATTAATGTAACAGCATACTGGAAAGTTCTAGAACAAAAAGAAAGAAACCAGTCAAGAGGAGTAGAGAATAAGAAATAATCAAACCTAAAGGCTGGAATCAATAAAATGGCAGAAGGAGAACAATACAAAGAATCAATGAAACAGAGAGTTGGTTCTTTGAAAGAATCAACAAGGTAGAAAACCCCTGTAAAAACGTAACTAAAATACACAAAAATGATATCAAAATTAGCAAAATGAGAAACAAAAGGGGATGTAAAAACAGACACTGAGGAAATCTAAAGAGTAAGAAAATTTATATCTCCAAAACAAAAAATATCTAATAGAAATGGACAATTTTCTTGATAGGTACCACTTATCAAAGTTAAATCATAATCATCAGATAAACAAAATAAATAATTATGAACATACTAACGAAATAGAAGCAGTCATTAAATTCTCCTGACTAAGAAAGCCCAGAGTCAAGCAATTTTAATTCAGAACTCTAACAAACTTTCAAAAAAGTACTAATATCAACATTTCTCAAATTATTTCATAATAATAGAAACAGAAGGATCCTTCCCCAAGTCATTTTATAAAGCCACCATCACCATGATATCCAAACCGTACAAAGACTCAATAAAGAAAGAGAATTAAAGACCAATTTTCCTTGTGACCACTGTTCGAAAATACTCAATAAAATTCTTCAAACTAAATTCAAAGTGCATTAAAAGATCATCCACCATGAAGAAGTAGGCTTCATCCCAGAGATTCAGGACTAATTCCACATAAGATAACCTGTCAATGTTATCCACCATATAAACCAACTGGAAGGAAAAAGCCCATATGATGATCTCATTAGATGCAGAAAAAGCCTTTGAAAAAACCCTAAGACCCACCATGATAAATGCTTAGGAGAGATCAGGAGTAAAAAGGACAAAGCTAAACATAACAAAAGCAATTTACAGCAAGCAGATAATCAACAACAAAGTGAATGGAGAGAAACTCAAAGCAATTCCACTAAAATCAGAAACAGGACAAGACTGTGCATTCTCTCCATATCTATTGCACATAGTACTTAAAGTTCTAGCTGAAGAAATAAGATAACCAAAGGAAATAAAAGGGATGCATATTGGAAAGAAAGAAGTCCAAGTATCACATTTGCAGATATTATGTAAGTGTGCATATTGGACTACACATATTCTATCAGAGGACTCCAACATCTGGTAAAAAAAAAACATTCATTGAAGTGGCTGGATACAAGCCTAACAAGAACAACAATAACATCAGGAGTCCTCCTATATCTAAAGGACCAATAGGCTGAGAAAGAAATCAGGGAAACAAGGCCCTTCAGAATAGGTGCCGGTGATGTAAAACAACTTAGGGTAGCTCCAACGAAGCCTAGTGAAGGGTCTCTGTAACAAGAACTTCAAAGAAAGACTTTGAAAAAGATATCAGATTATAAAGATCTCTTATGCTCATAGATTAATAGAATTTACTTAGTAAAAATTGCCATCTTATAAAAATCAATCTACAGTTCAACACAATCCCCATCAAAATTCAAAGAAAATTCTTTACCATCCTTGAAAGAGTAATATTCGATTTCATATGGGAAAAAACATGATAGGCAAAATAATCCTGCATAAGCAAAGAACCTCCAGAGGTATCATCTAGGATTTCAAACTCTAATATATATATTATATTATATAGTATAGTATATAGAAATAGTATATGTCTTAGTTAGGGTTTCTCTTCCTGCACAAAACATCATGACCAAGAAGCAAGTTGGGCAGGGAAGAGTTTATTCACTTACACATTGCTGTTTATCACCAAAGAAAGTCAGTACAGGAACTCACACAGGGCAGGAAGCAGGAGTTGGTGCAGAGGCCATGGAGAGACGTTATTTACTGGTTTGCTTCCCCTGGCTTGCTCATCTTGCTTGCTTATAGAACGCAGGATCACTAACCCAGGGATAGCACCACCAATAATGGGCTGGGTTCTCTCCTCTTGATCACTAGTTGAGAAAATGCCTTACACCTGAGTTTCATGGAGGCGTTTCCTCAACTGAAGCTCCTTCCTCTGTGATAACTTCGGCTTGCATCAAGTTGACATACAAAACCAGCGAGAACAGTTGACCCCTTATTATCTGGATACAGAAACACATCACTATTACGCATCAACCCTTACTTTCTAATTCATCCCCAAGATCAAAATAACTTTAAAAGTCCCACAGTCTTTACAAATTCTTACATATTAAAATCTTGATCTGTTTAAAATACCCAATCTCTTTTAAAATTCAATGCCTTGTTTCAATTCAAAGTCTCTTAATTGTGGGCTTCACTAAAATACTTCCTTCCTAAAATATCAGGGCTTAATCACAATCAAAAACAAAATCAAACTCTAAGCATCCAATGTCTGGGATCCACTCAATGTCTTCTGGCCTCCTCCCAGGACTTGGGGCACTTCTCTAGCTCTGACATTTTTAGCACACATCTTGTCTACTAGACTCCAGATGCCTCTATTCCACTTCTGCGGCTGTTCTTGGTGGTCATCTCATGGTACTGGCATCTCCAAAACACTGCTCTCTTCCCCTGCAACTAGGCTTCACCAATAGCCTCTCATAGGCTCTCTTCATGGTACTAAGCCTTAACTCCTTTGTATAACCCACTTAGTCCTGGGCCATCAATTGCAACTGAGGATGCACCTTCACCTGTGCCCTTCCAAGGCCTCTCGAAGTGCCAAGCTTTAGCTGTTCTTCATGATATCTTCATGTCTTCAAATCCAGAACCACCTGGGTGACTCTTATACATTACCAAGTCCAGCTGCAGCATGAGGCAGAACCTTGGCTATCTCTGGAACACAGCCTCTTCATCCTCTCAGAAAACACTTTCCTGAAGATTTTACCTCAATGATGCTGGTCTCTTCTTAACCACCAGTAATTTCTTATTTCAGGCTAACCAACATCAGTAGTCTCAGTAATGCAAAGGTTTCTCTTTAGTAGTTCTGGTATCTTGTTAATGACAGCTGATTCTTCAGCCACAGCTAACCAAAACCACAGAACCTTCAACTGCCCTGATAAGTCTTTAATCTGCCCTCTGAAATTTTACAAGACAGGCCTTCCTCTTCTGCACTGTTCTCAACATTATTTTCCAAGCTTCTACAGAACATCCTACAGAGCTTTTAACATCCCAATTGCTCTTCTAGCTCAAAGTTCCAAAGTCCTTCCACAGTCCTCCCTAAAACAGGAATACCCCACTGTGCTGGTACCAATTTGCCTTGTCATGGTTTCTATTTCTCTACAAAACATCATGACCAAGAAGCAAGTTGGGGAGGAAAGGGTTTATTCAGCTTACATACTCACATTGCTGTTCATTACCAAAGGAAGTCAGGGCTGGAACTCACACAGAGTGGGAATCTGGAAGCAGGGGCTGATGCAGAAGCCATGGAGGGATATTACTTACTGGCTTGCATTCCCTGGCTTGCTCAGCTTGCTCTCTTATAGAACCCAAGACTAACAGCCCAGGGATGGCACCCACAGTGATGCTGGGTACTTTCCTCTTGATCACTAGCTAAGAAAATTCCTTACAACTGGGTCTCATGGAGGCATTTCCTAAACTGAGGCTCCTTTCTCTGTGATAACTTCAGCTTGTGTCAAATTGACTCATAAAACCAGCCAGTACAGTATAGTAATAAAAACTACATTGTATTAGTATAAAAATAGACAGGTCAATCAAAGCAATTGAATAGAAGATCCAGAAATTAATCCACACACCTATTGGAACCGATATTTTTATGAAGAAGGCAAAATTATGCAATGGAAAAGAGAAAGTATATTCCACAAATAGTGCTAATCTAACTTGATGTTGGCATGTTGAAGAATGCAACTAGAACCATATCTATCACCCTGCTCAGAACTCAAGTCCAGGGAACCAAAGAACTCACCATAAAACTAGATTGACTGAACCTGATAGAAGGGAAATTTGAGCATCTTGTTCAATGTATTTGCACAGGAGACAACTTCTTGAACAGAATATCAGTAGCTCAGGAACTAAGATCAAGAATTAGTAAATTAGAGCTTATGAATTTGAAAAGCCTCCACAAAACAAAACACACTTGCAATAGGACAAAATGGAAGCCTAGAGAATGAGAAAAGATTTTCACAAACTCTACATCTAACAACTAATTTCCAAAATATGTGAAGATCTCAAAATATCTAAGCATCAACAAGCCCAATAACCCAAATAATGATGTAAAACTCTAAGCAGAATTCTCAACAAATAACTCTCAAATGACTCAGAAACTCTTAAAGAAATGTTCAATAGGCTTAGACATCAGGAAAATGCAAGTCATAACAAGTTCTGTGATTCCCTTTCACACTTATCGGAATGTCTAAGATCAAAAGACAAGTGACTGCTTATACCAGTAAGGTTGTGGAGCAAAGGGGACATCCCTTCATTTCTGTTGGAAGTGCATCTTATACAGACAATTTGGAAATCAATATGACTTAAAAGAAAACAATAGAAATTGAGCTACCTCAAGATCTAGCTGTACCATGTCTGGGCATAGTATACTCCATCCTAACACAAAGTCACTTGCTCAACTATGCTCATAGTAGCATTATTCATAATAACAAGAAACTGGAAATAAACTAGATGTCAGTCACCAAAAAATGAATAAAGAAAATATGTTACATTTACACGTTGGAGTATTACTTAGCTGTTAAAATGAATGACATCACAAAATTTACAGGCAAATGGATGGAACTAGGAAAGATCTTTCTGAGTGAGGTAACCCGGACCTAGGAAAGCAAATATGGTATATACTCACTAAGTGGATATTAATTGCAAAGTAAATCATAACCATGCTACAATTGACAGATCTGGAGAGGCAAAGTGACAGTGGTGATGCATGGATCTCACAAGGAAGAAGGAATATAGAACAAATATTACATGTGGAGACAGGAACAGAAAGGATCAAGTGGAAAGAGGATGGATGGAGAGAGTACTGGGAGAGACAACTCTAATAGTGGGTGCAATTCAGAGGCAAGGTAGAACCTAGTTCAATAGAAAGTCACTACAATCTATTAGAGCAACCATAGCTAAGACTTTTAGTAATGGGAGATACAGAGCCTGAATAAGACATGTACTATAACAAAGGCAATTTCCATTCGAGGATTTTGGACATCAACCCAGAAATGAAACCTTAGACTAACAATTTGTATGGCCCACATCATGTGCTGAGGTAAAGTTGGCATGGAAAATGTGGAAGTGGTTAACCAATGACTGGGCCATGTTGAAACCCATGCCTAAGGGGGATTCCACCCTTGACACTTCCTGGAAGAACAGAGACCAAAAGTGGGACTGACCAGAGACCTAGGATAGAATATGACTGACAAGAAACAAGTAAGCAAACAACAATAATACAAAAGAGAAAAAAGAAGCAAAGTCAATGAAATGATGTCTAATGATATTTTGTTATTCGTTGAGTTTTGCCTTAACCAACTGATGGAAACAGATACAGAGACCCAAAGACAAACAGTAGGTAGAGTTCAGGGGATCCTGCTAGAGAGTGGAAGGGAGAATTATAGGAGATAGAGGTATCTAGGACATCAGAAGAAAATCTATAAAATCAAGCAAACTGAACTCACAAGTGTTCACTGAGGCTAAATCAACAATCAGGGAGCATATTTGATTCTAACTTAGACCTTCTGTGTATGTGTGATAATTTTTGTAGATTCCTGGTTTTGTAGAACTCCTAAAAGAAGGATCAGGTACTATTCCTGATGCTTTTGCCTGCTTTGGGAACCCTTGTCTTTCTTCTGGCTTGCTTCATTCACTCTGAATTTGAAGGGAAGTGTCTAATCTTATTGCAAGTTGATATGCCATGTTTGGTTAATATCCTTTTTCTGAAGGGATATGAAGGAGTGAAGGATGAGAAGGAAGGAAGTTGGAAAGGATATTGTAGGTAGGAAGCAGAGGAATAGAGGGCATACTGTGATTGGATCATAATATATGAAAGAATAAATTAATAAAGTAGTAATTTTCCTTAACTCTGTGTTGCATGTATCTCTGCAATTTTAGGATCATAAGTTTATACATGTATCTTTATAATTTAGGGATTGTATGTTTAAGATAATAACCATAACCTTTGCCTTTCTGTTTATTGTGGATAAGAAAACAATGAACTTGTTTTTTGAATAGCCATAGCCGTAGTAGTCAATGAAATATTGTAAATTACAATATCAGAGTATGATCTTTTTTATAAATAAGTCTGCTTTTTCTAATGGCACTGCTATTGCTTTAAGTTACCCACTAGAACTTGATGGTGAGATCATATTTTTGAGGTAACTATGCACTTTGATTACAGGTTATGAGAATAAAGTTGGTATCGGACCATACATAATTGCTAGTTTTCAGAGTATAGAGGGTGAAATGCAGGCTACTTGCAGTAAAGAATGATCAGCTGTCTTGTTTCCAGTTTCTGGCTATCACAAATAAGGCTGATATGAACATAGTGGAACATGTGCCCCTATGGCATGGTGGGGCATCTTTGGGGTATATTCCCAAGATTGGCATTTCTGGTCTTTCAGGTAGGTCTACTTCCAATTTTCTGAGGAACCTCCAAATTGATTTCCAGAGTGGTTGTACCAGTTTGCAATCCCACCAACAATGGAGGAGTGTTCCTCTTTTTCCACATCCTCCCCAACATGTGCTGAAATTTTGGTCTTAGCCGTTCTGACTGGTGTAAGGTAGAATTTCAGGATCATTTTGATTTGCATTTCTCTGATTACTAAGGACTTTGAACGTTTCTTTAGGTGCTTCTCAGCCAATTGAGATTCCTCTATTGTAAATTCTCAATTTAGTTCCATACCCTGGTTTTTGATTGGGTTATTTGTGGTTTTGGTGGTAAGTTTCTTGATTCTTTATATATTTTGGATATTAGCTCTCTATCAGATGTGGGGATAGTCAACATTTTTTCCCCAAATAGGATGTCAATGTGTCTTATTGACTATGTCCTTTGCCTTACAGAAGCTTCCTGGAGGTCCCATTTATCAATTCCTGATCTTAAAGCATGAGTCATTGGAGTTCTGTTTAGAAAATTTCTACCTGTGCCAATGAGTTCAAAGCTCCAGATGTCCTAGGACAGAAGAATGAATACAGAAAATGTGCTTCATTTATACAATGCAATACTGCTCAGTATTGCAATGTAATATTACTCAGACATCCTGAGTTTTGCAGACAAATGGACAGAACTAGAAAATGTCATCCTGAGTGAGGTAACTCAGACCAAAAAGGACATTCACAATGTGTTCTCACTTATAAGTGGATATTACCCACAAAAAAGTACAGAAGACCCAAGATACAGTCCCCAGGACTCAAAAAGGTCAACAAGCTGAAGGGCCCAAGGGAGGAAGCCTCAATTCCACGTAGGAGGGAGAAGAAAGAAACCACAAAAGGGAAGGGAGGGAGGGACAGGGGAGGAAAAGGAGGTGAGGATGGCGGGAGAGAGGAATATAATCTGGTATTGGGTGGGGGTTAAAGGCTGTAACCCTGAGGGCCAACAGGCAACCTCCAGAGGAAGGAGGTTGGGAAGACCTTCTAGAATGTACCAGAGACCTGGGGAGTGAAAGGCTCTCAGGACTCAAAGGGGGGGACCCTAGATGAAAGGCCCTATAGTGGGGAGAAGGAACTTTTTGAATCCACCTCCAGCAGAAAGACAGGGCATCAAGTGAGGGATGGGGTTGTTATCCCACAGCCAAAGCTCAGACCCATAATTCTTCCTGTCTGAAAGAAATGCAGGGATGGAAATGGAGATGAGCCTGAAGAAAAGAAGGTCCAGCTCAACAGCAGGTCCCAAGACCTGACACCATTACTGAAGCTATGGGGCATTCATAAAAAGGGACCTACCGTAACTGCTCTCCAAAATACTCAGCAAGCATCTGAAAAGGTCAGATGCAGATATGTGCACCCAACCATGAATAGAAGCTACTGGTTGAATTAGGGAAAAGTTGGAGGAAGATAAGGAGGAGGATAACCCTATAGGGGGACAAGCAGTCTCAATAAACCTGGACCCCTGAGATCTCTTAGACACTGGATCACCTACCAGGCAGCATAAACATATTTATGGGGCCTCTTACACGGGTACAGCAGAGGACTCTTGGGTCTCTGTTCAATCATAGAAGATTCACCTAACCCTTAAGAGACTGGAGGCCCCAGGAAGTTTAGAGGTCTGGTAGAGTGGTTGGGGTGGGGACATCCTTGTGGAGATGGGGGTGGGGAAGTGTAAGGGGGTGGGGAGAAATTATGGAATGTGCATCCTTTGTGGGATAAGTGGGGAATAAAATCTGGAGTGTAAAAATAAATAAATAAATAGATGATGGATAGGTAGATAAATAGATAAATATATAAATATGAAAAAGAGTGAAATGTTAAAAAAAGAAGAATCAGCTGTTTTTCCCACCTATGAATCATGTGATCTATAATAATGACTTTCATGACAAGATATGTCTAAAAGTGCCATGTGGTACAAATATAAGGAAAACTAACCAACTTATGATAGGTTTAAAAGTTCATTCCTTAAGAGGAAACTAAGTTCTGGTATGGTAAATTGGCTATAAACTTATGGCTATGGCACAAAGGTACCAGAAATCAACCTTTTACTAATATTGTGCTCAATCAGCATAGTGTCAACTTCCATTTAATTTTGTATTTCTCTATCAATAGTTTGGAACCACTCTCCAAACTCATCAGAGAAGTTTCTTTGTGCAACAGATGAACGTTAACAAAAATAAACCTCACAATTTATCAAAGCACAGAAAATAAATGTTTTTTGAGTGATCAGCCACAAATCAGATGCCAGTATCATAAATTCTATCCCCTGCCCAGCTTAGGGACAAGATGAGACAGAAAGATTGTAAAAGCCAGAAGTCAATGAAAGCCAGTGTGCGTCGGTAAACCCTAGAGATGATAGCCTCTCGCCTCATGAACTTACATCAGCTAAGCTCAATTGCCAAAGATAGGCACATGATCATGTTATTCAAATTTCCAACACAGTTTTGGGAAGAAACTTACAAATTTCTACCCTTCGTTTGAGCAGATATTTAATATTGATGTCTTCTGAGGGGGAAATGAGTTTTCTCTAAGGATGTGGCTTTTTATAAGTTAATGACACTTCATTGGATAACCTCATACCAATGGGTACATAAACATCATACTCCAGACACCATAAGTTAACTTTGGTCACATAAGATAAAAAAAATTATAGCATGCACATGTTAGAAAGAAGTAAGGAAGTAGGGAGTTAATTTGGAAAACTTAAAAGGAGTGTGAGCTGAATATGATTCAAATGCATTTCATGAAATTCCCAATGAATGAATAAAATATTATGCTTAATAACGTATTCATTTACTGAACCATAACTCAGGTTTTTGTGGCAAATTCCAGATAGAAATGGTATCGTATTTAATATCTCACTTTTGTTCACACTGAGAATAAAACCTTCCCTTTTTAGGTACAGTTTCTGTTGTCTCTAATGTGTAGTCACTATTGACACAGTGAATGAAACGTAGGTGAGATGGAGTTTGGAATTATGATGTCCCTTTGTCTTTCTCAGTATATTTCTAATTCTGCAGGACCCATAATGAAAATGTTTTCAGTAAATAAGCTTCCTACTAACATATACACAGCATGAGAATATGTTGATTCTAACTGAACTCAGATTGTTCAAGTAGGAGTTCTTATTTAGATACTCTTCTAGAAAAGAGCAGTTGTCGATTGGTTAAAAATTGATGATATCCCCAATTATTACCACTGCAATTTTAACCTCTTTAGAAATGTAAAATAATGTTGAAGGAAGATATATTCTTATTAAACAATAACCAAAATGAATCTATAAGTTGTTCAGAAAAGTTATAAAATCTAGAAGGACATAGGGATGATAAAAACACATAGGTGTGCCTGACTTCATTGAAGACAAAGTGTTTATGAGGATCCACTGACTCCTGAGCAGGCTACATGATTGGACATAGGCTTGTCCCATCCAATAAATTGCATAGTGAGTGTAGGAATAATTTATTGAAGCTATATTTCTCCAAGTCTTTCCCAAAATGGTTCTCACATTGAGCAATGATTCTGTAGTATTGTCACAAATGTAGTATCATCATGGAAACCATAATTTCAGATGTGCTTGCATTAGGGCAAAGCAAAAGTTACTTGATTTTATTGGCTTTACTATGTGGTTTATTAAAGAGGAGGAAAGAGGTGATAGAGTAGAAATGGAAACAGGAAAGGTAGAGGAGAACCAAGGAAAGGGGAAAAAGAGGAGGAAGGAAAGAATGGGAGAGGATGGGCTACGGAGGGTGGAAGAGGAGTGAAATAAAAAGGATACCTGCTGTATATTCTCTATTTAATCTTCAGTAGAGTATAAATATTAGGACAGTAATTAATAACTAGCTATCTTATAAGAAAACAGGCTTAGAAGCATCAAGTGTTGGACTGATGGGCGTACTCTTTGTAACAAGTGACTCTGGGGTTCCAGCCTATTCTGAAACCATACTGCAGTGGACAGACCTTTGTAAGATCTTCACATAGTATTGAGCTTGCAACTTGTAATCAGTCTTCAGTTTTGGCTAACTATTCTAGAGTATCCTATAGTGTTCTACAAAATTCCACTATACATTTCTATTCAAGTTGGACAGCAAATATACTGCATATGTGTCTGGCTGATTTCTCTCTAAATAATTGCTTCATAGGGTGTCAAGAAGTTCTTTTTTTAAATCTAAATCTATAAATCACATTGAATTACTACATCACAAGCTGTTTTACAGCAGTATGCTTATAGACTCAATTATTGTGAGCAATATAGAAGTAGAGTTAATCTCTTAAGGTTCATATAATTTTCAGTGACTAATAATGTACTGTCACGTCCCAAAAGGAAAGAACCCCATCAAAACAATGCTCCACCATACTACAAATAATTAATGTCTTCAGTAGAGTTTGTCCTTAATTTAACTTCTGCTTAATAAGTTATTTATTGTTTAAATTAAAGGGTCATATAATAATCAAACCATAACAAGAAATTTTAAGAAAGCTGTGGAAAGGGTTATTTCTCATCTAGAGCTATGACGATGCCCAATAATGGACTCAGGAAGCACAGCACCAGGGGCCCGTGTAGGTCACTTTCAGTGTAGAAAAATACTGGTATGTGTTTGAAATACCTAATTGGTTTTGCTGACTCTAATGTGAGATGATTTTTCTGCTAAAGAAGAAGGGTAGAAAATTGCTTTAGAGAAATTAATAATTAATTTTAAGACTTGAATTATCTCTGCCTTAATAGAGTTGTCTGATTCATAATTCAAATATTGAACTCAGTCATCTTTGAATGTGTAATTTGATGGGATGAGTGTAATTTCATTGCTATATTTTAAAAGACTTGGCCATTGGCATTAATCTGTTTGAATTTCTTTTTTATTTTTTCGATATATATATATATATATATATATATATATAAAATTTTTGATGGATAAAGTATAATAATAAACTAAAAATAAGAATGATGGTTCTCTGTGTATGTCTGTCTCTCTCTGTATGTCTCTCTCTCTTTCTCTCAATGGAGAGATTGGTAGTCCAAAGTTTCACTTGCTAGGGTGAGTGAGAGATTTTCTATGTGTACACGTGTGTGTACCTGTGTGTGTAATAAACAGACACAGAGAGACAGGGAGAAAGCAAATGTGAAAGAGTGCATGTTTATAAACTTATATACCTGAACACACATACATGCATGTATATGGATACTGTATGGATGTGTGTGTGAATTTGATACTGTAAGATTTTATGAGATGAAGTGGTAACTTCTCTCTTTTATTGTTCTTTTCATCCAAATACAGTCCACTATTTTATCTTTTTGTGTGTTTAAAATTGCTTGTCTCTTAAAGTAGATCAAAAGGTTTTCTCTTACATTCTCAAAATGCAAGCCATTAAATAGGCACTTAGTAAAAGTTATTTGAAAGGACAAAGGCTATGAAGCACACAAACATGCAAATACATTTCTTTATTAATTTTTGACTCAAGAATCTTCTAAATTATATATAATCTATATATGTCTGTATATGTGTGCACACATGTGAAAGTAACACACCAAGTATGAGACACATATCCTGTTGACCTTTCAATTGATAATTTAACATGGTTTATAGTTGATACATCTCGTCAAAGGCAATTGTTTTCATTTCTGAGCATCGGTTGCATCATTATAACACATTCTTCTTATTTTCTTTTATTTTTTTCTCCATCTTTATTAAATTGGGTATTTCTTATTTACATTACAATTGTTATTCCCTTTCTCGGTTTCCAGGCCAACATCCCCCTAACCCCTCCCCCTCCCCTTCTCTATGGGTGTTCCCCTCCCCATCCTCCCCCCATCACCACCCTCCCCCCAACAATCCCGTTCACTGGGGATTCAGTCTTGGCAGGACCAAGGGCTTCCCCTTCCACTGGTGCTCTTACTAGGCTATTTATTGCTACCTTTGCAGTTGGAGCCCAGGGTCAGTCCATGTATAGTCTTTGGGTAGTGGCTTAGTCCTTGGAAGCTCTGGTCGGTTGGCATTGTTGTTCATATGGGGTCTCAAGCCCCTTCAAGCTCTTCCAGTCCTTTCTCTGATTCCTTCAACGGGGGTCCCGTTCTCAGTTCAGTGGATTGCTGCTGGTATTCACCTATGTATTTGCTGTATTCTGGCTGTTTCTCTCAGGAGAGATCTACATCCTGTTCCTGTCAGCCAGGACTTCTTTGCTTCATCCATCTTATCTAGTTTGGTGGCTGTATATGTATGGGCCACATGTGGGGCAGGCTCTGAATGGGCATTCCTTCACCCTCTGTTCTAAACTTTGGCTCCCTATCCCCCTTTCTTTTGAACTGTAATAGAAGTATAGCATTCTCTCTTTCCTTCCCAACATCCAACACTTCACACATGCCACCACATCTTGTACTCATTTAAGTTTTGTGTGGTGATCCTGCTTAACTTTCATAATGTTATTTGTATGGTTCTGTCTTCAAAGCTGACCATTTGGTATTGGATAGCTAATTGTTTTCTTCTTCCCTGGGTATTACTCTTTTTCTTACCCTGTGGTATCTGCTTTCCTCAGTTGCCTCTAGTACGTTTTTGTCTCAGGTTGAAGCTTCCAGAGCTTTCTCTCTTCCATTTTGGCATGTACATTGTTTCGTCCTCATTCTATTCTGATCTTTAGGTGACTAATAATCATAAAGGGACTTTGTGGTTATGATTAAACTAGATGTTTGAAATAAATTAGCTGGTAGACTAAAAGCAGTACCAAGATTCCTTAGTGAAGGCAGAAGAAAACATTACAGTCCAAAACGTCTTTGTGACCATGAAAGTGCATCTAGGAGTAAAGAGGTAAGAAAAAACTGGATAATAAGACAGAAGGACAAATTCTGCCCCAGAGATCATTGACAAAGTCTGTCTTACATGCTACAATGGACCAGTAATAGTGATAGAAAATAAGGTAGAAAAATGAAACACACATGCCTATTTTTGTTGAGTTCAAGAGCCATCTATATCCATAAAAGTAATAAATAATCTTGAAAAACAGTTTGGTTATATCTCAAATTTATTTAAAATAGTCAGTTTTTATTTCAACAGCAGAATTTTATTCTGATAAATTTGTTTTGTATGGCAGGTTTGTCATGCTACACGAACAAAATTTCATAAAGGTGATTCTCAATTACTAAGTAGGAATAAATGGCAGCATGCGGTCCTGTAGAGAGGCATTCTCATCTACCTGTCCCTCTGTCTTATTTTTCTTGACATTTTTGTCATATTTACCCACCCTAAGTGAAAACTTTTCTATCTCAAGAGCATTACCTACATTTATCTCATTCTACCCAAAAATGTAATCCCAAAATAGAAGTGACCAGTCAAAAGAGGAAGACATCCTAAGATAAGGTGTATCATCCAATTTCAAGCCAAATAAACTGTTACGTGATGCAAAAGTTTCCATAGACACAGGATAACACAATGCAGACAGAAATTTTTCTTCTTGTCTCTATTTCTGGAAACAAGAAACAGGTCTGTAGTCTGCTTCTACTCATTTGTATTTTCTCTATCACTATAAGGAGAATATTATTAATATCTCCATCCAGCAGGTCATATTGTCCCTTTCTATATCCAACATTCTTTTTATGGTCTGTTCTTTCTCAAAAAAATCCCTTTGTATGGTCTATTTTTAATCATCTCTCACAAGATTCTCCATTCTGGTTATCATAACCCTTACCACTAAATTCATATGACAGTTAGCATATGTATTATTCAATGATTTTCTCATGGTTTCATTATATGGAAAGTTTAAGTAAAGCACTCGGTCTGAAAGGCTTGGTTCTTGAATGTCGAAATTATCTTGATATGTTCTATTTGTTAAAATTGGTTGCTGAAAAGATCAATTACTAAAATTAATTAATTTTAGTCACCCTGCTAAAGAATTCTCAAAGTTCTTTGTTTCTTGTTGTTGCTGCTACTATCATTGCTTTTTAAATGATGATTATGATGTTAATGATTTTAGATAATTTGGAGCAGTGAGACAATATCACCCTTGGAGAATCATTGTCTTGTTTTAACTCAGTGACAATAAAATAAAATAAAAATATAAAACATAATGTTCCAAGGCATCTTTTTTTCCATAGGATTGAATTATGGATATCATATCACTCATGCACTGACAAAGGCATGATTCAAGATGCAGTATAATATGCCTGGAGGTGGGAAAAGTATTAATACTGAGAATGTGAAATCTGACTTGTCCTAGGTACTGACTTGTGCTGTCTGATTAGGGGGCTCAGTCAGTTTCTGTACATTATTGATTTGACAAAGGCCTAGCCATCCACTTAGAAAAAGCAATGAATTGTGTGAGACTCTTAGAGGCATTTGAAACAGAGATCAGTTGTACTTCCACGGTCATTGATTTACCTAGTGAAGCATGAAATTTGATTATCCTCTTTTTAAATTCTTTTTACAGTCATGGCTAATTGGACATAAGCCATCTAGTCTGTCCAGGGTAGTGCCAAATGCATGACTCAGTGAGTAACTGCCCACACAGAAAAAAAAATCTGTGCATTCCCCATATAAAAATCTTAAGAGTTTGGATTTGGTTAGCAGAGAATATTGAAAACATACAGTTTCTCATTAAGGTCATGGCTATGAACCCTTTCAGAATCTCTGCACTGCATAAAACTTTTCAGTTTCAAAACATCAGAAACCAGAGCCAGGGGGAAAGATAAGAAGTGGTGGGTGTGAAAGGTGTGGCTGTACAATAGTGGAATATGCATTCTAGTATTCAGGACCCCTTGGAATCAGTTCCAAACCTACAGGAAATCTCAGGCATGAACCTTTATTAGATAGCTTGTCCTAAGTTCCTTTAGTTTGTCTAAACATGTTATCATACTTTTTTTTAAGGGAGAAGTCATGTCTTGGGAGTATAAGAGATTTCTGAAAGCTTTCTCAGCTCTCAGATGGTGAGATGCTATTCAGATTGGGTTATTTGGTTTCAGACCCTTCCCAACTTCCATGCACTTCTCTACTCCTTGAATCACATAAGCTATTGAGAGTGGATAAGAGTAGCTGTGTCATGTGAGCTTCAGTATGCACCTTTAATATAGTTCTGCATTGTCATGATTGTCCTATAGACCCAACTGTTAATCAAATTATATGACATTCTAACTAGGTGTCCTGCAAATATGCCACCTACAGGGAGAGGTCTGAACCACCAAAGTTGAAGGTACTACAGAAATGTAGACAGAGGGTGATGGGCTTCAGCTGTACATGGAGCCAAGAAATGTATGAGACCTCTCAACTGTTCTCAGATAGTTTTATATAAAGCCTTTTTATTTTAATATCTATTAAGTGAAAAAATAAGTGAAATAAAATGTTGATAAAGAGGAAGTCTGCATCCTGCTGTCAGGATTTGTCTGCATAAAAAGAGTACAGTAATATTTTTACAAAGAGCCCTTGTATTCATAGGCAAGAACAAATTATTTGCACGAACTTGAAATAGTTCATGTAACCTAAGTCTCGCTTGTAAAAAATGAGTCTGACAAGTTGTATTAAATGTTTTCAGCTCTTTCCTAATACACAAATTTGTATTTACATCACAAAAGACATGATCTTGAACTTGATTACATATGACAGAGCAGGTAGGAAATTCATACATTTTTAAAAAAGTAGATCTGAGGAAAAGGTTATAATAATAAATAAACATGAATATATTTGTTCTCAAGGTAAAATCTGGATAGAGAAAGCAATGCAAAAACCTCAAAAGGTGAGTCAAAAATTAAAGAACAATATGCATGAACAACTGGCATCAGAGCATTAGATTAACATCTCAGTGTAGAATAAATTATTAACATCTCAGTGTAGAATAAATTATTCCAGAAAAAGAATCTGAATAGAAAGCTTATTATACATTTTCATAATTACAAACTTTCGAGTTGGAGCTGGAGTGACGTTCATCAATGGTGACCCATAGTGAAATATCCAAGAGTCAGCTTGGTAGGTAAGATGTTAAATGTAGTAAGAATAGTTCCAAAAGAGAATGTACTTTGGTTTATATAACCCAGGTGGCTATAATATTCTGTGTGCTCAATGTGTCTATGTACTTTAGTTGGCTATCCACACACTTACATTTAATGTTTGTTTCATAAAATGCCTACTAGCTGTAGAGCAATCCGTTCTTACATTCAAGAATGCTTCCATTTCACTTTGATACAGTTGTACTTCATAGAGAATTCTTGCCTGAAAAGACACTTTTTCCATTGTGTTGGCCTTATCAGCTTGACTACTGTTTGTGTGAATTGCAACAATGAAACCTTACATAATTTTCCAGGTTTGGATCTGTTTGATTTTATACTGCATGGAATGTATTATACATTTTAGCTGTGCATAAGTTCATCAAATATGGGAAATTTTTCTTAATCAAGTATCATAGACATCCCTGAAAGCATTACTTTCTACTTGTCAAAGGTTTGATTTTGTTGCTATTTACCATATTGTTTTTTGTGCTCATTTTCAGTTATCCATAATCATAAACCTGTTCCTCCTAAATATCATAAAAGTCTATATTGAAAACACATATATATACATATATCACTTGGTATGTATCAGAATAAAATATAATTGACTGAGTTTGCAATATATGAGTTTTCTAATGAAGTAAAACTTAGTAGTAGCACATAGAATGTGAAATCATTGGTAAGCATAGTTATGAGAGCTAGAGATAAGAACGGTCATGAAATATGGGAAGTATGTGATAGTTAGATATACTTTTTCATCCTTTTGGATACGAGAGAATAGTATGACAAATAAGGGAACTGAGACACAAGCTGCTGAGACTGTAGTCTCCTGGAAATGATGTATTTATCCCAAAGTTTTAGCTTAACATTTTCAGAAGAAAAAGAAGAATCCTTTCATAAAGGAAAGGGGATAACGAGGCCACAGAATGTGCCTTCATAAGTAATATACACTTTCCCTTGGATGTAATGTGTTAAACTGATTAATTTGGTTAGTGATATGTATTAAAAATATTAACTTGGGGATTCATGGGTTATATCTATGAAGGAATCTGATGGCTTGGGCTTCATAATGGTAAAAAAATGCCTATTGCTTTCTCATGGCTGTTAAAAAATACAGTACAATGATTACTTGAAGAATGAAAATATACTCTTTCTGCCTTTTTATAATACAGCTTTAAGTGAATTTAGGCCTCATGCATACTTTATTATTATCTTATAATAACAAGATAACCAACAGAAACAAAATATCCTTTATGATATATGATGTAACTCCTCAAAAATATAATCATTGTGAATTCTAAAAATGCAATTCGTAAGATTGACACAAAGTGTGCATTTGATTGGCTCTGATGATACTATTGTAACAATTTGCAAAAAGAAAATAGAACAATGTCAAAAGCACTGAGTCTTTTTCTGCACAGCACACATTTTAGTCTTGTGAAACCATTGCTGATGAGGCTACTGAGACAAAAAATTAAAAATATGTATTTTGTTAAGCTGCAGGAAGTTTCTTATTTACAGAGAAATTGGTGGTAGCAATTATCTCTTATACATGATCCTTCTCGTTAAATGAAACTGTTTGTTTCATCAACATTAACACAATATTGTGGCTTAAATAAGGACTAGCTGCCTTAGTTTTTCTCTCTCTCTCTGTTTCTCTCTGTGTCTCTGTGTCTCCTTCATTAATATATAAATGCATTTCTATGCTAATATGTAAGGATAAAAGATTGCATGACTGCCATTCTCCAATTTCTCCTAATAGTTATTTCATATATAAATATACAAAAACTACATGAGTATGAAGAAATGACGATGCTTATCAGCTGATGTAGGTGAATTCATGGGTTGATTTCAGGAAGAGGAAAAAATGAGATTCAGGAGAGGGAATCAGGATGAAAAATAAAACCCATGGGAATACAGAACAAAATGCAAGATAAATTAGGGATTTATAATGTGTGAAAGAATTCTTGGCTGTTCTGTCTTGGTTCCTCTAGAGGCAGCATTAGTGGAGGAGTGTCAGTGGTGGCAAGACTTGCTCTTGTGAAACATTTAGGGTTGCTGTTTAATAATAAAAAGTTTACCTATCTTAAGTCTAAGCCGTTTTGTTAGTGAAGCTGACCTGCCTGCATCCTTTGGGGCCAGAAACTGCAGTTTTTCATCTTAAAACAGCAGTGGAGAAAGTAAGGAATTGCTAAAGCCATTTCCCTCTTGTCCACAGGGAAGCCTTTCACTTAACAGGTTAGGTGCAAATTTGGAACAATAATCTTCCAGTGAACCAGGAGAACGGAGTCATGCTCACAGAACCTAAAACAAACAAATATCTACAAATTCACATAAATTCATATACATATTCATGCTTACATTTTCATATATCTCCATTTAGACTAGTTGGGTCCAACTTACATACTTATCTCATAATTACACAGTTACATACACACATCCATTCTTACATAGGTATATGGAGCAAAGACCAAGTACTACTGCAGAAAGAACTCACTCATTCTGGATGAAAAATGAGCTTCATTCCTTATTGTACAGAGAAAGAAAAAGGGTCTACACTTGTATTGCTAAACAAGTTAAAACCAAGTCTGTTAGAAGAAAGCTTTATTCTCTTTAATCTAAGCATACCTTTCTACTAAGAAAAGACCTGTTATGTCCAATTGTAAAAAAGAAACCTGCCTGCTCTTTGTGCTCCCTCTCCAGCTTCTTCTTTTCTCTTCTTTGCATTCTGCATATTACTCTCTTAATTATTTTTTTTTATTTTTACACTCCAGATTTTATACTCATCCCAGTCCAACCCCCCATCAATTCCTTATGCCATACCTTCTCCACACCTACCTCCCATATCTCCACAAGGATATCTCCACCCCACCCACCCCATCAGACCTCTAACTCCCTGGGACCTCCAATCTCTTGAGGATTAGTTGCATCTTCTCTGACTGAACAGAGACTCAGGAATCCTCTGCTGTATATGTGTTGGAGGCCTCATCCCAGCTGGTGTATGCTGCCTGGTTGACTATCCAGTGTCTGAGAGATCTTGCGGGTCCAGGTTAAGTGAGACTGCTGGTCCTCCTACATGAATAGCCTCCTCCATAGCTTCCTCCAGGTTTCCCTAATTCAAATAGATGTGTCAGCAGCTTCTTTCATTGGTTGGGTGCAAATATCTGCATCGGACACTTTCAGATCCTTGTTGGGTCTTTTGGAAGACAGTCATGGTAGGTCCCTATTTTTGTGAATACCCTATAGCTTCAATAATGATGTCAGGACCTTTTTAGCTGATCTCTGAGGAACAATGAAGATGTCTTGTAGTGATGTTAGAAAGAAAAATACATGATTTCTTTTTTTTTAATTTGATGTTTTATTTTATTTAATCATTTTTACAGTTCAGAGTTTATCTGTCCACAATCTGACTGTCCCATATACTGCATCCACACATTTCCTCAAGGAGGTAACCCCACCCCCACCACACCTCCCACCCCGCAAGACCTCCTCACTCCATGGGGCCTCAAATCTCTTGAGGGTTAGGTGCATCTTCTCTAACTAAGCCAAGACCCAGCAGCCTTCTGTGTTGGGGGCCTCGAATCAGCTGGTGGATGCTGCCCGGCTGGTGGCGCAGTGTCTGAGAGATCTCTGGATCCAGGTTTATTGAAACTGCTGGTCTTCCTAATAGGGTCATCCTCCTCCTCAGCTTCTTCCAATTTTTCCCTAATTCAGCCACAAGGGTAAGCAGTTTCGGACTATTGGTTGGGTGTAAAGGTCTTCCTCTGACTTGTTCAGCTTATTGTTTGGTCTTTCAGAGGGCAGTTATGATAGACCCCTTATTGTGAGCACACCATAGCCTTAGTAATAGTGTCAAGCTCTAGAATGTACCAGAGACCTGGGAAGTGAGAGACTCTCAGGACTCAAAGAGGGAAGGGGACCCTAGATGAAATGCCCTACACTGAGCAGAGGGATCTTATTGAACCCACCTCCAGGAGAAAGACAGGACATTAAGTGAGGAATGGGGTTGGTATCCCACACTCAAAGCTCTGACCCATAATTTTTCCTGTCCGAAAGAAATGCAGGGATGGAGAAAAGAAGGCCCAGCAACAGACCCAAAGTGGGATTCAGTACAAAGGGAGGCCCCAAGACCTGACACTGTTACTGAGGCTATGGGGCATTCATAAACTGGGACCTAGTGACTGTTATATACATATATAACAACAGGAAAATAAAATAACAGGAAAAGCATGTTAATAGAAGGAGTCTTTCCTAAAATGAAATTCTCTCGGCCTTGCCTGTCATTAACTAACAGTCCGTGGCAGATTCATCTCAGGAAGGTCATCTGCTATTTTTAGCTTGTCCTTGAGGGCTCCTGGCAAAGAATGGAATTTAACTATGCTAAAGATGGAGATATGCATTTATTTATAGTATAGTTCTTGAACGTACTCCAAATTTTGCTATGGCTTATACAAAAATATTAAAATGGACAATGTTTCCTTATTAGGTATTGAGGGCTAGTATTTTGATGAAAACAATTAAATTCCTTAGAAAAGGAATGTAACCCTTTTTTAGCCCTTCAACCCTTTACCATGTGATCATATTGCTCTTTACCCCTTTTAGAGTTGTAAAAAAAAATGTCATCCTATAAGTATGCAGTAACTTTCTTGAGGTGATTGGTCTTTTCAGTATGTTGACCTTGAACTTCAAATCCCTCAGCTATTTACTAGGATATGTTTTGTTACATTGCTATATAGACTGCACTACTGTTTTATAGCAGTAAGAGTAGACTAAGACAAGGATCAATGACTATAATTGGCAAAAATACTGATATTAGTTTCTTTTATTAGTCATCATATGGTATGGATGTTCATTGTGACAAGAATTTTGGCAGATGACCTAATTTTAGCAGAGACTGAGTATAAGAATAGATTCTATGTGCTAGAATCTGTTTTTTAACTACCCTGAAAAAAAAGTTTATAAATATGTAATCAAGGTTTCAAAAATGGTTTATCTTGCTAGACATAGATGCTAAATCCAAGTTCAGCAGACTCTGAGAACAAACTTTGGGTGGATTTAGACAAATAAGGACAGCCATGAATTCTATTCACATAACCATGAAAGAAATGTGTTACTCAAAACCAGAGTGTTAAAATTTTCCCGTCTTATAAATTGAGGAACTTAATGAAGGTGCCTGGTCTGGAACTCACAGGACATCAGATTTTATCCTACATCTTTCAAGAAGATTAAATTTGTTTTATCATTTTCTGCCAACAAGCAAAGCAGTTACTGAATATTTCCTTTTAGCTTTAATCCACGATGAACCTATGGAAGAATGGTTTTTAAGAACATGTGTTTACAAACCTGTTTTTGGTGCTATGAAAGTAGCAAGGTGTGGGAGATCAAGAACTAAATTTTCTCTGATCTGATCTAATTTTTCTGTGACCTACGCTATGTGTCTGACCAGAGAATTTAGATTAGGACGAATCTAAAAATCAGGCAGGATCAGTTCCCCAGTTCTCTTGGTTTGATCTTCGATCTTCTTTTCTTAGCACTCAATGACATGAAGTATTACAAAAAAAAGTAATCCTCAAAGATAGTCAGTCTACTGAAAAAATATGAATATCAGCAGGCCCCTGAAAGCTTTCTTCTCTGTCACCTTGTCTTCTTCAGGTAGAATAAGCTAGAGATAAGCTGTAAAGGCTAATGAGATTTACAATTCATTATTCAGTATCTCCTGCCAACATGCAGACCATGTTACTTCCCAGACATGAAGTTATGGCAGGAAGTTTAGCAGAAAGATGAGGTGAAGCAATAGAAATCTGCATGGATTGTAACCATGTCAGGAGGAGAAATGATCCAAACATTCTTAAGGATATCCACTTAGATGTAAATATGGAGAAATGTGCCTGCCTTTGGTCTTTTCCTCCAGTGCCTCTCAGAGTCAGTCTGCACCACAACCTAGGTGGCCCACTCAGCTCTGTACAATTTTCCCACAAATTATACCTGTCCATTTAGTTCATTTATTACCATGTTATTACAATATGAGAGTGGTTTGGGGTCTTAGATGGTCATTTTCCTTTTCTGAATATAGCATAACACTAATTAGTTTTCTTTAAAATATGTCAAAATCAGATTTATGTTGGCGGTTAAAAAATTGTTCATTTGCTATTGCATTTTCTAATCCATTAGATATAGTTCAACAAACTTTACATTCACTGACTTTACACTGTAAATTCTGACTTTAATCCTTCTCTTCTGTTTTTATGTTATGTATCTGTTTTTCACATGTAACTTAAATATTTGTGCAGTGTACTAAATATAAGAAATGCATACAGACATTTTTGAATTTTACTTTTCTCCATTAATGTATTCACATGCAGGCAGACAACATGCTTATTTTTGGTAAAATAAAATAAAGTTACAGAATTTTTAATTCTACTTTGTAGCCAATACAAAGATCCATTTACTCAAGTCACTGAAAGTATGTTAAACATTTTAAAATACAACCAATGCTGTCTTTCTGAAGCTGTCACAAGACTAAGTCAAACATGTCGAGTTTTACCAACCTAAAGATGAGTTTGCTGTTCATGTCTAGAGAAATGCATGGTACAATCTTACGATTGCTAAGAAGGTAGAATTTTGTATGCAGCTAAATGACCTGTTGCTCACTTTTGCTTCATTTACCAGGTTAATAAATGTGTAAAACTGTATTCTCTTTCCCCAGATTGAAAGCACCAGGTCACGTGTAGGCTTGAAGTCGGTATCTCTTCTCATAAGTAGGTTTATACCCTGTATGTGGTAATCAGTCTAGAAGTAACTGATGATGTCCACCACTAAAACATGTTATGTCCACCCTCCACTCTTTTTTCTTTGTTATTGTCATTTATATGGATTTCTTTTAGAATATTTATATTTTTTCTTTTTTCTTGTCATATATATGTATATATACATACATATATATACCCAACATCATGTGTATGTATATATGTACATATATATGTATGTGTATATATATATATACATATACATACATACATACATATGATGTTAGTGTTTTGAATGAAAACATGTACGGGAATTTTTACAAGGACTCAGACAAAGGAAGCTTGAAGAGTATCTTCATACAGCCTGGAACACATAGGCATAGGGGAAATTTTCCCAAACAGAACACCAATGGCTTATGCTCTAAGATCAAGAATCAATAAAAGGGACCTCATAAAATGGCAAAGCTTCTTAAGGCAAAGGACATTTTCGATAAGACATAACAGCAATCAACCGATTGGGAAAAGATCTTTACCAATCTTACCATTGGATAGAGCACTAATATCCAATATATACAAAGAACCCAAGAAGTTAGGCTTCAAAGAATGAAATAAACCTATTAAAAATGGGAGGCAGAATAAAACAAATAATTTACAACTGAAAAAATATCAAATGGCCAAGAAATACCTAAAGAAATGTTCAACATATTTAGTCACCAGGAAAATGCAAATCAAAACAACCCTGAGAGTGCACCTCACAAGAGTCAAAATGGCTAAGATCAAAAATTCAAGGGACAACAGATGCTGGAGTGGATGTGGAAAAAGAGGAACACTCCTCCATTGTGGTTGGAACTGCAAGCTGGTACAACCACTCTGGAAATCAGTCTGGAGGTTCCTCAGAAAATTGGACATAGTACTACCTGAAGGACCCAGCTATACCACTCATGGGCATACACCCAAATGATGCTCCAACATATAACAAGGACACATGCTCCACTGTGTTCATATCTGCCTTATTAATAATAGCCAGAAGCTGGAAAGAAACCAGATGTCCTTCAACCGGGGAATGGATACAGAAAAGGTAGTACATCTACACAATGGAATACTACTCAGCTATTGAAAACAATGACTCCATGAAATTCATAGGCAAATGGAGGGAACTAGGAAATACCATCCCGAGTGATGTAACCCAGTCACAAAAGAACATACATTTTATGCACTCACTGATAAGTGGATATTAGCCCAAAATCTTGGAATAACCAAGATACAATTTATAGACCACATGAAGTTCAAGAGTAAAAGAAAGACAAAAGTGTGGATGCTTCAGTATTTCATTGAAGGGGTAACAGAATATTCACAGGAGGAAATATGGAGACAAAGTGTGGAGCAGAGACTAAAGGAAAGGCTATCCAGAGACTGCTATACATGGGGAACCATCCCACATGCAGTCACCAAACCCAGTAACTATTGGGGATGGCAAGAGGTGCATGCTGACAGGATCCTGATGAAGGTGGCTTCTGAGAAGCTCTGCCCAAGCCTGACAAATACAGAGTCAGATACTCTCAACCAACCATTGGACTGAAAATGGGATGCCCAGTGGAGGAGTTAGAAAAGGACTGAAGGAGCTGAAAGGGTTTTCAACACCATAAGAAGAACAACAATATCAACCAACCAGACTCCTGAGATCTCCTAAAGACTAAACCACCAACCAGAGTACACATGCAGGGCCCCAAGGCTCCAGTCGTATATGTAGCAGAGGATGGCTTTATTGGGCTTCAATGAGAGGAGAGGCTCTTGACACTGTGATTGCTCAATATCCCTGTGTAGGTGAAAGCAGGGCTGGGATATGGGAGGGAGTGGATGGGTGAGTAAGGGAATGATTTCATAAAGGGAGGAGGAGGGGGAAGGAATAGGGGGATTCCAGAGGGAAAATCAGGAAAGGAGATAACATTTGAAATGTAAGTTAAAAAAAGAAAAGAAAAGAAAAGGACCCCTTGTACTGGGAAAACTGAACATTTAATTAAAATGAGCGGACAGTATGGATATGAATGAACAAATGCACATGTACAATACTTGACTGAGGTTCCCATTTGGTTCTCAGTCCTATTCGTAAGAGAAGTGACTTGAATGGAAGTTCAATGAGAACTTTATTAGACATTAAAAGAAACATGACAGGGCAAGCAAGCTGGAAAGCTTGGTAACTCCCAACAAAATAAAATGAGGAAGAGAGAAAGACATGTTTTTTTGGAAGTGAGAAGACAGACACACAGCCAAGGGAGATAGCATCAGAGAAACCATGAAAAAAGCCAGAGTGCTAGGGAAAGCATGCTTGGCCTCTGAACAGCCTCTGTATGTGAGACAGAAGAAAGGGAAGTCTAGTTAAGTTTGCTTTCATAATTTGTTCTTTAAATGGTTTTATATCTATCTGTCTGTTTGCCTATCTGTCTGTCTTCTCTCTCTCTCTCTCTCTCTCTCTCTCTCTCTCTCTCTTCACACACACACACACACACACACACACACACACACACACACACACACACACACACACACTATCTCCGCAGTACACATGTTGATGTCCAAGGCCAACTCTCAAAGTTTGTTCTTTAGTTCTAGCATGTGGATTAAACATTCACAATCAGGGTTTCAGATCTGGAGCAAGTTCTTTTATTTTTCATAATGAGTTATCTTAATTTCCCTTCTGTTCTTTTTAAAAGAAAGCCAGAAGATCTCACTCTCTCTCTTCCATGGTTTTTGTGTATATATCGCGTGTGTGTATGTGTGTTTGTGTTTGTGTGTGTGTGTGTGTGTGTGTGTGTGTGTGTCTACAATTAACCTGAGCATTGCATATCAATGAAGTTTCCTAAGGATTTTTCAAGGAGCTAGAAATAGCTTTTTTCCTTGAAACTCTATGTCTGAACTTCCATTTTACTCCATTGGCAACAGGATTGTTATTTCTAGTCTCTATAATAGCAGATTAACCTATATTTTGTAGCAGATGATGTCGTAACTCAATTTAGATCATCAAGGAGAGTTTCCAGTTTCCAGAACTTTAGCTAAAAACTGCGGTGAAAGCTGAAGAAAGTTCTTATCGAAGTCTGTGGATAGCAGGAGTTCAAATGCCCTATTATGGGAACCACACAATGACCCTCTTCTGATGCACAGGCTTCCAGTTTTCAGTTCATATGGAGAATTTATGGAATGTAGGATACAAGGGAAATGAAAAATCACCATGACAATGTCCTGCCTCCAAGCATAGGACCAAGAAGCAGAACCCAACCAATTCATGAGCTATACTTCAAAACCCACCATCCCTGAGCTTACCTATGAGACCCACTATCCCTGAACAGGAAATCCCACAATCCTTGAGCATATACGAACTCAGGTATTGAAATCCCACTAATCCTCACCCTGCAGAGCTCCATCTTGGATAACTACACTGAGTAAGAAACCACATGCAAACCTGCCTTGTGCTTGGGTCCCTGCTGTTTCTTGCTAAGCAGAGGCAGCCACCCTCCTGGGGTTTTCTCTCTCAATAAGTCTCTCATTTGAGGTTTGCTGTGCAGCATGGTTTTGTGGTATTCCTTGGCTCCAAATTGCCAGAATACCTCTCAGAGCAGATAGATCTGTAACACTTTTGATAGGTAAACCACCTTTTGCCACCACAGAAAACCTTCCCTGAAGCAACCTTATCAGAGCTGTATCACTTCCGAAGGACAGTGTTGCCCTTCATAGCTGCAACACTTATCCTGGAAGGCATGGAGAATGATAAAGTAAACAGACATCAGACTGACCATAAAAAGGACTAATGTTAGGTGATATTAATATTTCAGGCTTCCTGTTCCATGTGTGGCATAGCTTGGTTCAACTCATATGAAGACTGATATTTGCAGTTAAATTGAATTTATGAAGATTAGCAATTGAACTTAAATTGAATTTCAGTATTAATAATAAACATATTAAATATGTCAAAACTACTATGTAGCAATCAATTTCCGTTTTGCTACTTTATTTTTATTCTGACTGGGAAATTATATAGTGATTGGACAAGAATATAAAGATGCACAATTGTTGGGAACATGAAGGTTCTTGAACCCAGAGATTTTCAAGGAAAACAGGAATGATAATCACTCAGGAGTGTGTTTTCTAAATCTTTTTTTCTTTTTCTTTAAAAATTTTTTTATCATTTTTTTACAATCCAGATTTTATCCCACTCCTTGTCCATCCATTGTCTGTTCCACATCCCATACCTCCTATCCACCCTGTCTCCACAATGATGACCCCATACACCCACATCCCAATCCCAAAAGACCTCTCCACTCCCTGGGGCCCCAGTCCCTTGAGAATTAAATGCATCTTCTCTGATTGAACCCAGACCTGGGAGTTCTCTACTGTGTAGTGTTAGAGGCCTCATATCAACTGGTGTATGCTTCCTGGTTGGTTGCCCAGTGTCTGAGAGATCTCAGGGGTCCAGGTTAGTTGAGACAGCTGGTTCTCCTACAGGGTTGCCCTCCTCCTCAGCTTCTTCCAGCTTTTCACAAATTCAACCACAGCAATTTCTGTTCATTGGTTGGGTGTAAATATCTGTATCTGATTCTTTCAGCTGTTTGTTGGGCATCTCTGAGGGCAGTCGTGATAGGACCTATTTTGTGAGCACATCATAGCCTCAGTAATAGTGTCAGGCCTTGGTGCATCTCTTTGAGCTGGATCCTAATTTGGGCCTGTCACTGGATCTCCTTTACCTCAGGCTCTTCTCCGTTTTTGTCCCTGAAGTTCTTTCAGACAGAAACAATTATGGTAAGATTTTTTGACTGTGGGCTGGCAACTCTATCCATCACTTGATGCCCTGTCTTTCTGCTTGAGGTGAGCTCTACAAGTTCCCTCTCTCCACTGTTGGACATTTCATCTAGGGTCCCTCCCTTTGAGTCCTGAGGGTCTCCCACATGCCAAGTCTCTGGTACATTCTAAAGGGTCTCTCTACCTCCTTCCTCTATAGATTGCCTGTTTCCATTCTTTCGGCTGGCCCTCGGGGCTTCAGTCCTTTCCCCCCACTGAATACCTGATCATGTTCCCCTTTTTCTTCCCTGTCCACTTTCCAACCTAGCTCCCTCATACCTCCCCATTCCTGTGATTGCTATATTCTCCCTCTCTAGTAGCACTGAGGCATCTTTGTTTGGGCCCTTCACCTCCTTAATCTTCTTGAGATCTTTGGATGGTATCCTGGGTATGGTATTCTGTACTGTTTTGGCTTAAATCCACTTATTAGTGAATATGTACCATGCATGTCCTTTTGGGTCTGAGTTACCTCACCCAGGATGATATATTCTAGCTCCATCCATTTGCCTGCAAAACTCAGGATATCCTCATTCTTAATAGCTAAGTAGTATTCCATTGTGTAAATGAACCACATTTTCTGTATCTGTGCTTCTGTTGTGGAAGATATAGGTTGTTTCTAGATTCTGGCTATCAGAAGCAAGACTACTATGAACATAGTAGAACATGTGCTGAAAATAGATTTATATTTTTAACCTTGCACAAAGCTCAAGTCAAGGTCAAGTGGATCAAGGACCTTAACAGAAAACAAGATACACTGAATCTAATAGAAGAGAAAGTTGCAAAGAGCCTTGAGCTCATTGACACAGGGTGGAAAATCTTAAACAGAATTTCAATGGCTCATACTCTAAGGTAAATAACTGATAAATGGGATCTCATGAAACTGGAAAGCATCTATAAGCCAAAGGGCATAGTCAGTAGGACAAATCAACAACCTACAGATTGAGAAAAAAGACTTCACCAATCCCACGTATGATAGAGGGCTAATATTCAAAATATATAAACAACTCAAGAAGCTAACTACCAAAAATACAAAACATACAAATAACCCAATCAAAAATGGGGTATAGAACTAAATAGATAATTCACAACACAGGAATCTCGAATGGCTGAGAAGCACCTCAAGAAATGTCAAAGTCCTTAGTGATCAGGGAAATGTAAATGAAAATGGCCCTAAGATTCCACCTTACATCAATCAGAAAAGATTATAACTTCAGGTGATCACACATTCTGGTGAGAGGAACATTGCTCCATTTCTGATGTGATTGCAAACTGTTACAACCACTCTGGAAATGTATCTAGAGATTCCTCAGAAAACTGGAAATAGATCTACCTGAAGATCCAGCTATACCACTCTTGGGCATATACCCAGAAGATGCCCCCACCCCATTCCCCAGGGGTGTCTCTTCAAAGAAGGAAATACCTGTTCTTCCACCAAGAAGGCTAGGAATTATAAGTAATTGATAGCCTGGTGATATGCTTATCTATTGGAAAATTTTCAAGCTTCCACAGGCAGGATTGGTGGTTGCTTGTATTCTAAATGAAATGCACACTATCTGTATAGTCAAGGGTTCTCTCAATTTCCACAACTATTACCAAAGTTATACAATAGACCAAATGACGTCTGTGTTGTCTGTATGACTGAAACAAGGCCATATCCTTCCTTTGATCCTGGTGCTAACACAGAGAGCTTATATGTGGAATCACCTTCATGGTCACATGTAGTTTGCAATGGGATTTCTATGCAGTCACACCTTAAGTTTTGTTGTACACTTTGGATGGAGTGATAGTTGCCTGTAAACCTACAATGGAAAAGATTGTTGCCTAGAAACTTTCCCCCTAATTCTACTGTGTTTTAATATTCTGACCATCATTCTCCAGGCATCAGACTCTCTGCAAGTTTGATCCAGTTGAGTGAGCCAAACTGAATTCAATTTTATTTCTCACCTCTCAGTGAATCATTTTCCCACCTTTCATGACACTTGCAGGATGTCCTCACAAAATGTTAGCGAAACAGAGAAAAGACAATATAAGTTTGTTATATTTATAATTTTATGTGTGTGTCTATTTCAGTTTTAACTTTTACCTGGTTGAAAGAGGTTTTGCAGTATGCTAGTTACTGTTCTCAGAATGGGAAGTCAGAGTCTCAGTCCAGGGGTCAGCTTGTATCATCTACTCACATCTAACTGGTAAAGAAGAAGGAAGGTCTAGTTCACATGAAGTGCCATACTCTTCCCAGAACAGAGCTTTGCTCTAGATCTGGTAAGTCGGTGATCTCCTCTATCTTTATCTTTTTGCTGAGGAATTTCTTAGTCTCCACTCTTTGTCTGAGTGTTCTTCCATTGTTTTTTATTTCTTCTTAGGACAATGAAGATGTGGTTTTGGACTGCAGATCCCTAAAGGGATTGTGTTTCAGTGTATCTACCATCCTGTCACGCTTTAAGCGTGCTCAGACATAAACTCCTCAGCTCGTCTTTACTATCCAAGGCCCAGATGAACTACACTGTGACCAATACACCAGTGTGAACTTACCCCTGCTTCAAAGTCCATGCCATTGAGAATTGCATCTGCCACCAGCTGGAATTCATATACAATATCTACTACTGAGGGCAGCTTATAGAAATACTTCCTGAAGGCATAAGATGTTCAAGAAATGTTTGTTCATTCAGTAATTCTACACTGCTTTGTTTAGATTCTTACTGTAAGAAAATATCTAAGAAAAAACAGCTTAAGGGAAGAGTAAGTCATTTTGGCTTATACTTTCAGGGCTATAGTCCACAGTGTATTAGCTTCACTGTTTCTGGGTTTCTGGAGAGATGGAACATAGCAGCAGAAACAATGTGAAAGGAAAGAAGAGAGACAAGAATGAATTGGGAATGAGGCTTAGTTTTCCAGAGAATGCCCCTAAAAATAAAGTAGGTACAGCCTTCTACTTCTGCCTCCTTTCAGTAATACTACCATACTATAACCTATCATGAGACTACTCCCTTGATGAAGTCAAATGGTCATAAATCAATCAACCTCATAATACTTTCTTCTGCACACTGATGCATTAGAAACTAAGTCCTCAACCATGAGTCCATACTGGGGATGATTCAGATGAACATCACAATGGAGTTATTCAGTACAGAAGAAGAAAAATAATCATAGCACAGTGGTGATGTTCTCTTTTCTGTAAGCTTTCTTCTTTCCTTTCATTGTATTTGTTTAATTATTTTCTTTCTCTTCGTTCACTCCTTCTGGGCTCTCCATTAGTATTCTCCCTACCATTTGACTTCCATGTGCTTTTTCTCTTCCCACCTCAGCCTGTGAACACTTGGTACTCTTGTGGAAAGCATTGGATTTGGTTGGTTTTCCTTCTTCTCTTTCTGATCTCCATGTTTCTTCTCCAGAAGCCCTCTTGTCAGGATTTATAAGAAAGTTGTGTATAAATAAAATGGCTGCAAAGCTCAGATAATGTGGCCAAACTTTCCCTGTTCAGAAATTTTATAGCTGAATGATAAATTGGAATTATTATGGAGGTGTTTGACAGCCTGTTAACTAACGCATCACTGGGGATGTTTTTACAAAAATTGCTGAACATGAAGCAGTAAACACTTAATGGCTTCTGCAGTGAAAATAAGTCATCAGACAAAACCGTGAAGATGAGATATTGTGGTCACTTGGAGAGGATTGATATAAAGTTTAACAGTGTAAGCAAGCTTTCAGCTGATATAGAATTCCAGGGACTGAATGCAAAGAAAGGAAGATGACCTCTGGTTACTGAACCAAGTTTGTTTTTCATTATGAGTTCCATGTTAAGAGACATTGGTTACTAGGATTAGCAAATATACTTTCACTACGTAAATAAGGAGAAGTGTTGGTAACTAATATGGGGTGTAGGATCAATGTCAGGGGATTTAAAAAAAATCATGTACTTCTGATGAACAAAATGTACATTACATTTTTCAGCATGGCATTCCTCTTCGTGCATCTGTATAGTATCTGAGCATGCAGTATTACTACTTCAGGATCTGTTCACAAAGCTATCCTGTAAGGCAACCTCTACCCCTTTCCCTATTTGATTATGTGTACTTGTCAGTGTTATAAACACAAAAATTAATTATTGCAAGAGAGAAGCAGCATGATTCTCCAACTTCCTGGATTGAACCTATTGAGGAGAACATTGCAAAGACAACAAGATGAAGTCAATGATAAACCCTCATTGGATGAGACAGGACTATTTTTTATTGATGCAATAATTGCAATGGCAGCCACAGTTTTCAACATACTAACAGGAAACAATGATGTTGCCTATAACAGATGTAGATTCATTTTGAATGTCTAGTATGATTTTTTTGGTATCATCTGCAAAATATACTTCTCTAACCCTAAGAAATCGCTGCTCCACTGGGATGCAAGCTACATCATAATTGTGCACAACTGAACATGAATGTCCCTACTGGGGTTCTGCACAATTATAGGAAAGGAATTACTGGATGTACATTTTCCACAAATGGCTGTCATAGTTCAATTAAAGGAGAAATAAATCTGACCATCTTGATGACAGCTTGTGAAACAGAAACCATGCAATATATATTTCCTGGAGAAAATGGAAACTTGTATTCTTTGACAGGGTAATTATTATGCTCTGTCAAGTTACTTGGCTTTTCTTCATAAAAATCACTTAATACTTCATGTGCATATTACTTTTGCCATCAAATATCACTTTAAGGGGAGTTAATAATTTAGGAACTTTTTATATTTAAAATGAACAAATCTAATAGATGCCTGAGATGTCTTAAGCAGATAGTTCTCCTGTGCTGAATTTTTTGTGTAATGCCTTCAGACTCAGAGAAAACAATAAAGATTACATAGTAAGGAGATTGCCTGGTATTTGAGGGTCAGAATGTCAATAATGGTATCAAAAATATTTTAAGAAAGTGTAGCAGTTTACCTCAGAAAGACATTTCCTTTTACTACATTTACTAGTATAAAAATCCAGTTATTGCAAATTGTTATTCATAAAATCATCATGACGAGTATATTTAACAAGTGCTTAAACTGAATACTATAATAAATATTCTAGCTTTTCATCATATAAACGGTCTTCTTTCTCATAATTTAATTGCATGTGGATTTTGTGATTATCCCATGTCATAGATAGGGAAACAGAAACTCAGCGACTTTATATAACTTCTTACATCCTATTACTGAAAAAAGAAACACATTTCTGATCTAAAAGGGCTGCTTTATTTTGAAGCCAAATATGCTTCACCACAGCCCAGAAACATGAATTTGGGTTACCTAAAATTTCAAAGCAGCACGGCATTCCGTAGTCTCAACATAGCAGCAGTCTACAGACTTTGTGAAACAGAACAAAAAATGTCTAGAAAAACGCATTTTCCAGTACATTGACAAAGAGATCATGTAATCTGGTCATATGAAATGGGTGTATCTCTATTATAGCTCTCGGGGGCTTTCATATGTCACTCCTAGTTTTTGTTTGGGGAAATCTTGTGTCTATATATTCCAGAAGATTTACCCAACATATACAGAGGTGGGCAGTTTATGCCTATGCAGAGGGTCAAATATTGCTGTGGCCCTTCAGCATTTAACGTCTGTACTTTAACATTCTGTCAGTCAATTAACTATTTTAGTCACAGCTTCTTTCTGAGAAATTTCCCTCACACTATTAATACGTGTCCAATTTTGACTTTATATCAATTGTAAGGTTAACCATTGCAGACACTGTAATTTATAGCTCTGGGAGCAGCTGTACTTTATTGATTGTTTCCATGGCAAACTTTTATTATTTTTTGATGTTCAAACTTCCAGTGGGTTTAACTCATTTATACTAAACATAGCTAACCTTTCTCTTTCCATCTAGTCCAGTTTTTAAACTGTTTGACACGTTCATACGTGTATATAATGTGGTTTGACCAAACCAAATTCCTCTTTCAAAATCTCATAACAATCGAATAATTGTTCTATAATTGACTACATTTATACTGTGATACAAATATACACATGATATCTGAACATACACAATATTTGTCTAGTGTAGAGATTTTGAAAACCCTGTGATTAGTTTCATAAACTCATGATTGAAAGGTGCTGAATGTTATATCCCATTTACAAGTTCAGTCTCCTGAGTCTTGGCCATGTTACAGTTTTCAAGTATTCAAGTCTTCAGGACTGGGATCTAACACATTTGTATGTAGAGGAGTGGTTACATATAGAGGCCAAGGTCAGACTGGAGTGCTGCTCCAAGAAGACAACCGCCTACCCAGACAGGCTCTCTCACTGGGTCCTGGGGCTCATATATCACGGTAGGCTGGCTGTCTGGCTAGTGATCATGAGACATTCAGATGCCTCTGCCATCACAAGGCTCAGATGAGTATAAGAGGCATAAATTAAAGATTATGATAGCACTGTCATTGCACCTTAACAAGGGAAACGATGGAAGGATTGAAATAGAAGAAATCATTGACCACAATGATCAAGTTTGGTAAATGAAATCTTTGTTGCACTGGAGGGAATGGTTGCAAGGTATATGAGTGTGAAAGTCAGGTGACAACATGGCACAGATACTCTAGATGTGAGCTTTGGCAATAGTGGTAACAGAGTGAAGAGATTAGAGTGTTTGATGATGAACCAAGGTGACGATATGAGATGTGATGCTATCTTTGCACTATTTCAGTCACGATGCAGAAATGTGTCCCTAGCGTGCAGCCAGATCAGACATTGTTTCCAAATGCATTATGGGGCCCTACTAAAAAATGATCCTATAGACTCATAAAACTAATTCTAATTAGTTGTTTTATTCTTTGCTAATAAAATTTAAAACCTTCATTCTTTTTTCCAAGTAGAACTCGTAATAACTTTTTAAAATTTCTCTCTTTAAAAAGCCATTTTATATGTTTGAAGTAAAATAATTACTGAATAGTGAAAAAGTAGTTCTAATTCCACAATTACGCTATTAAAAATTACTTGCTTAAGAATGTCTAGAAGACAAATTACTTTATTTAAGTGCACTCTAATTCCCCTAGAGCTTTGCAAAAGTAAGGATTTGGACTGAGAAACTCCACTGTATAATACTTGGTTTCCTTCCTTCCATTCTATTATCCCTCCTTCTTTCCTTCCTTCCTTCTATTACTGTCTGTTTCTTTCCATCTTGTCTATAGAGACAAAGATCTGCTATGTGACAATGACTTGCTCACCTCAGAATCAGTGTATAGAACAGAATAACCTTGAATTTGCAGTGTTTTCTCTACCTCAGCTTACTAACTGTTGGGATCCAGAATATAATTTTAAACCTGATTCCCTATGCATAAGGAAGCATCCACTGACATGAATATAACTGGAGTCCATGACCAAGTGCTGCCACTCCTACAGATATGTAACCCTTGGCTTATTCATGTGTCTCCTGATTGATCCAGAAGTTACGTCAGCATTGTAAGTTTTAGGACCAACGTAAGAGTGAACATCTCCTTAATATAGCACTGTCATCTACTGGAATATATATTCTTGTATTATGTTGATTTTATTCATAATAACATGCAAAGAATTTATTCTTTTTTAAGGCTCAATTGCCAACTTATAAATGCAGATTTTACAAATTACTGGCATTGAATATGTACCCCATAAGTTTAACGGATGGCTTTAATACACTGATCTTCAATTATGCATAAAATAATGAGAATTAAAAAACATTTCAGTAGCAACACTTTTTACTTATAAACATGCATTTTGATCTCAAATCACACAAATCAACACTTTTGTAGTACCATCAAGTTTGTAATTGTCCATACATTCAAATTTTAGGTCTTTATTTTTTCCTGTTGCTTTGTGTTATTTCCCCGTACCTGATGTGTCAATAAAATTTCTTTTCAAATATCTTACAGGAAGGGTCCCCTGACAAAAAATTCACCTAGCCTTTACTTCCTCAAGGCAATCTCAATTTATTCTTAAATTTACTGTTAAGGTTAAATGTTTAAATATATTTTATTATTTTTCAGTGTATGTTTGTCTTTGTGAGTGTGCTTTAGTGAGAGATGGATTTGACATGTGTATATGTATGTGGTGGGGGCTGGATGTTGTGTCAGAAGTCTTTCTTTTTTAAATTTACCTTCACTTTTAAGGCAGGGTCTCCTGGTGGCATGGACCTTAAGCCTTTAGGTAGATTAGCTGGCCAGCTAAACTTGCTGGCCCAGGAACCATCAGACTGCATCTTCCTAATTCCTGGGTTATAGTTAACTCTATTATGCCCTGCTTTTACAGGAACACTGAAGATGTGAGATGTGTTGTTTCTACAGAAAACATGTTATCCAATAGGCCTTCTCTGAGTCCTTGTGCTTTAAAGGGATGTTATTGTTGTTGTTTACCAGATTTGTAATCTTGGCTGACTCTTTTTTATTTTTTTAATATTCCATCCCTTGAGTTCTGTTTCTCTAGATTTCTCTCATGACAAACTCACATGTAGTTTTACTGAGAATCCCTTAGCTTTAGGGCTTCTCTCATTTTCTCTTGTGATAGTGTTTTGTTTTGTTTTTGTTTGTTTGTTTTGGTTTTTTACTTTTGATTTTACTAATTTTACTCCAATCTATTCTACTGTACATTCCTTTGACTTAATCCTATTGGAATTATGTGAGATCTCAACCTACCTATATTTATGTTTTTCAATACATTTGAAAATTTAGCACTATTTCTTTAAATATTCTCTATGCCACTGCTCCCCTTCTCTTCCTCCCTTCAAGTTTTCTTCCTTTCTTTTCCCTCTTCTTTGATTCTTCTGGACCTAAAATAAAAATCAGCATGCGTCTTCATTCTTGTTGATGGACTACAGTACCAATATCTTCTTATCTGTAAAAATTTGCTGTTGAATCCAACTAGTTAATTTTGATTTAGTTACTTTATCCTTCAGACATAGAGTTCCATCTTTCTTTGCAATTATGTTTTTTCCCTTTTATTTATATTTCTACTCTGTTCTTACACTATGAAAACTTTATCCATATTTTCCTTTTAGAGATTATGCCATATATATTTTTAAGCTCTTCTTTAATAGATTTTCCAGAAGTTATTTTTAAACTTTATTATTAAAGTTCTATTTAATGTAATTTTTGTCCTTTTAAATAGACCATGGTTTTTGTTTGTAAAGTTGATATTTTATAAAGAAAAACCATTTGGGCATTTACAACTGATGATGTGGGAGCGGCAAATTTAGTTCTTCTTAAAGTTTGTTACTTATTTTTCCTTCAAAACTTTTAAAATACTTTCTTCAAAATGTACACATAAATAGCATTTGTTTGCATTAAACCCATCTCATCTTCAGTTTACTCCCTTCATATTTCATCCTTACTTTCTATCATCACTTTTCTTTCCAAATTCCTGCTTTTGGACTATCATATGTCTTTATGTAATGTATGTCTCTCTCTATATATATCTGTATCTATCAACTATATATCTATCCATACACATATATACACCTCTACCTCTTTGTCTCTGTTTCTCTCTGTCTGTATTTTTTATGAAACTTATAGATAGATAAGATATAAAAAGAAAAAACGAAAGTTGGTAGAAGGAAACTATGACTCTTCTAAAACTGTGAGTAAGTATTCCCCTATTTAATATATAAAAAGGGCTCTCACTTGATATACAGAGAGTCCAGTTAGTGCTGTCTGGCCATCTTTATATGTATGCATGTTGGTTGGATTGTCTACTATAGCATGGACAACCTGTTGGTACACATCCCTGAAGAATATTGTCCACCCTATCCCTGGCAGCAGCCAATAGTTCTGCATGTAAAAATAGGACTTCCAGAGCTCTTCCTCTGTCTGGACTGGAATTTTGTCAAGCATTAACTTTATGTTCACACTTAAGGTCTTTCAAGTTTTCTCCAAGCCAGTACCTTCCTCTGGACCTTTATAGTGACTTTTGAATTTTGCTCACATGTGAGGATAGGCTTTATTCCTTGAGTTCAAACCTCATTTTCATGGGGTAAAAGAGTAAAAATGGAGAGGAGAAGGACAAGATCCCAATGCTGTAAATCCTTTGAAAGTTATTTCATCTAGGAAGAATGGGTTTCAACAAAGTCAACACATAAAGCAGCAATCATCACTTTCACACTTTATGGTTAGAAACATCAGTCAGTGATCAGACCACATAGTCCAGAAATTTGAAGGACATGGTTCTTTTTGCCCAAGCTCTGTCCTAGTCACATATGAATTACAAGAAAATCTACAGGATTTTATTGACTGTAGGGTATAGCATAGATAGCTGTCATAGGAACTCACATTGAATGAAATAATTAACAATTTGACACAAAGCGTTTCTCTGAAAATTTCATACTTAAGACAGACTTTGGTGTATTACATGAATTACTTTAAAAGGGTTGTATCCTTATAATTTTTGTAGAGGTGAAGAAACTATGCTTTTCTGTTTTTTTCTCACTGTAGTATAAATTTTCTATTGCTTTCTTGCTGTTTAAAGATACATATCACAAAACACATGCTACTAAATTTGCACTTTATCTGTGACTTTGAATATGGTATTATAGCAGATACTGAAGGCCATTGATCCTACAAGCAAAACACATTCTCATCACATTGTATATTTTTAAAACTCGGGCAAATTTATCATTAAACCATTTCAGATGATGGTTAGAAGTTAGGAAGAGCCTCACAAAGGAAGCCAGAACTGTTTCAAAGGTGTATGCTAGTATTCCCTTTACTAATTAATGCACAAGTCAAAAGTTTATCAATTGATAAAATTCCTTGTGCTATACAATTAAATTACCCAGTTTGTGTAGAAATGTTGAACACCAACAATCGAAGTATTTTCTTCAAGAAATAATAAGCAATAGTCACAAATAGTCACATCTAGAACACCTCATCTGATTAAACGAGAGGACAGTGTTTGTACTGAAAGTAGTAAAAAGTAGGAAAGTGGATAGAATGCAAAATAAATCAAATTTTCATAACTTTCATCTCTGAAGTATTATTTTCAAGGGAATGTTTATGGGGAAAGTAACTCTTGGGGGAGAAGCACATGACAGGAAGAACACACATCTGCCCAGTGTGAGCTATTTTTGGCAGCAATTGCTTAATTAAGAGATAAGCTAATGGAAGGTTTTCTTGGAAACATATCTTGATTATAATTTTGTTTAATTTTTGTTAAAATTTACTCTGTGACATGTTGGAATTTAATAAATTGCATAAAGAGCCACCAAATTAAAATCTGCTGTTACAAACATCTTGGAACCTTGCCAGCCACGTTGTTACTTTATTGGACCATTAACCCATGGCAGAATCTGCTAGATACTAATGCTCTTAAGACACAGGAAGGCCTGTGATTGATGAATAGAAACGTGATCTGTCTGTTATGACAAACCACGTTAGGTCAGTTCCTATACCATGTATGGACACCTTTGTTAGACAGACTTATGCAAGTACAGATAAGACCAGTACTCTTAGCCATAGAAGAAAAGCAATTTTAAACAATTGACAAGTCACCTCAATAACTTCAAGGTGTGAACTATGATTGGAATCTGTTGTGTCCATTGTGACTCAGATCTTGTTGATTTAAACACCATGAAACATTTTTATTTTTTTAAAAGATGGATTTTTATTGGATATCCCCCTCTCCCATTCTCTGCCCCCTCCTTCTATGAAGATGTTCCCTCTCCCATCAACCCACTTCCACGTCAACACCTTGGTGTTCCCCTGCACTGGGGAAATGAGTCTTAACCGGACCAAGGGCTTCTCCTTCTATTAATGCCAGACAAAGCCATCCTCTGCTACACATATGGTTAAAGCTATGGGTCTGGTTGGTAACATCTTTGTCTCCTGTTTAAAGGAATGTTTCCAAGGTGAGCCATAGTAAGGCAAATTCCAACTGTCTGCTACATCCCCTTGGAGAGAGCCAAGGCAGTCACATTCTTCTTTTCTTTCTCTCTTTCTTTCTCTCTTTCTCTTTCTTCTTTCTTTCTTTCAAAATGTATTTTTGTGTTATATAGTTCATGTATTTATGTTTCAAATATTTCCCCCTTTCTCAGTTCTCTCATCCCCTCTCCCTCTGCTTCTATGAGGATATTCCCCCTCCCATCCACCCACTCACACCTCAACATCCTGGCATTCCCATACACTAGGGAAAAGACCCTTCACAGAACCAAGGGCTTCTCATCCTATTGATTGATGCCAGACAATGCTGTCCTCTGATACATATGTGGCTGGAGCCATGGGTTCCCCCAGGTGTAGTATTTGGATGGTGGTATAGTCCCGGGGAGTTCTGGGGGATCTGGTTGGTTGATATTGTTGTTCTTCCTATGGGGTTGCAAACCACTTCAGCTCCTTCAGTCCTTTCTCCAATGCCTCCATTGGGGTCCCTGTGCTCAGTCTGATGGTTAGCTGCAAGCATCCCAATCTTTATCCGTAAGGCTCTGGCAGAGCATTTTTTCTTTGTGAGACACAAATCTTTGATAGAAACCCTCTTATGAGTTGCCCAAAAGACTACGTTTTAGAAAGCTGGAATTTCATAAACTAAGGTCTGCAGCAATATAAATAGAATGACCCTTTTAAGATATTTTGTGGAAAACACTAGTTGTAATGAATAAATATACATACACATACATACACACATATACACACATACATGTACACAAACATATGTATACACACACACAGACACATACACACACACACACACACACACACACACACACACACACACACACACACTCTATGGTCCAATAATGCAAAATTTTGCCATCTAAAACAGCTCTTCAGAGAAACTTTGTTATTGTATACATAGTACCATTTTGAAAACTGCTATCAACTACAGGGGAAATTTAAATATCTCTTTTAGAAGAACATATGCTTTACCATCCCAGAAATTGTAGTCTCAGGAAAACTAAAACACACAGCACACATATCTTGATAATATAAAACCAGGCATGATAACAAATTCAGAATTGTATGATCCCCAATATAGTCAGAGTCATGACCAAGTTGAGTAGTTAAAGAAGCACAGTGAGATATTAGAAAGGATACTGTAACTTTAATAAGCTACATAAACTTTGCCAGAATCAGTATGGTTGTGCTTTGAGGATGTTATTATGCAAAATATGGATTTAGTAGACAAATGTACTTTGATACCTTAACATTTAATGACATAAGCTCAATGACAGCCAATTCATGAACAGGCAAGTAGCTTATTTGAAACGGATGCATTCAGATAAGTGTGATCTCTTGTAGTGTTTTTATTGTTAAATGTCTTTAGCATTTGGGCAAGTGGTCTTCAGGTGGTGGCGCTGATTGGAGACCTAGGAGGTGGAGGAAATATGTCACTTCAGATAGGCTTTTTTATCATTGTTTTGTTTTGTTTTGTTTTTTCTCCTGATTTTATTCCCTTTTGCTCCACCCTCCAACTGTTCCACATCGCCAACCTGCTCCCCACCCCCACTGTCTCCATGAGGATGTCCCCACCTCACCCACCCCACCAGACTTCTAAACTCCCTGGGGCCTTCATTCTTTCAAGGGTTAGGTGCATCTTCCCTGACTGAGACCATGCCCGGAAGTCTTCTACTGTATATGTGTTGGGAACCTCATATCAACTGGTATATGCTACCTGGTTGGTGAGCCAGTGTCTGAAAGATCTCAGGGGGCCAGGTTAATTGAGACTGCTGGTCCTTCTATAGGGTTGCCCTCCTCCTCAGCTTCTTCCACCTTTTCCCTATTTCAGCCACAGAGGTCAGCAGCTTCTTTTAATTGATTGGGCACAAATATCTGCATTTGAAGTTTTCACTTTTAAAGGTGCTCGTTGGTTCTTTCAGAGGACGGTCATGATAGGTACCTTTTTGAGAGTGTTCCATAGCCTCAGTAATAGTGTCAGGCCTTGGAGCCTGTCTTTGAGTTGGATGACACTTTGGGCCTGTCGCTGGACCTTCTTTTCCTCAGGCTCCTCTCCATTTCCATTCCCGCAGTTTTTCAGACAGGAATAAATATGGGTCAGAGTTTTGAGTGTAGGATAGCAAACCCCATCCCTCACTTGATGCCCTGTCTTTCTGCTGGAGGTAGGCTCTACAAGTTTCTTCTCCCCACTGTAGAGCATGTCATCTAGGGTCCCTCCCTTTGAATCCTGAGAATCTCTCACCTTCCAGGTCTCTGGTAATTTCTGGAGAGTTCTCCCAACCTCCTAACTCCCAAGGTTGCCAGTTTCCATTCTTTCTGCTGATCCTCTAGGCTTCAGTTCTATTCACCCACCCAATACCAGATCATGCTCCCCTCTTCACCCCCACACCCCCAACACACTTCCTGTCCTCATTCCTTTCAGGCCCCTGACTGAGGCATCCTCACTTGGTCTCTTCAGCTTGTTGGCCTATTTGAGTTCTGCAGACTGTATCCTGGATATTCTGTATATTTAGGATTTTGGGTGGGATTTGTTTTGTTTTGTTGGGTTTTTTTTGTTTGTTTGTTTCTTTGTTTGTTTGGTTGGTTTTTTTGCTAATATCTACTTATTAGTGAGTACATACCAGGCATGTCCTTTTGGGTCTGACTTATCTCACTCAGAATGATATTTTCTAGTTCCATTCATTTGCCTGCAAAATTCAGAATGTCCTCATTCTTAATAGCTGAGAGGTATTCTATTGTATAAATAAACTGCATTTTCTGTATCCATTCTTCTGCCATGGGATATCTGTGCTGTTTTCAGCTTTTGGTAATGAAAATAAGGCCTCTACGAACATAGTGGAACACTGCCCACATGGCATGACATGGCATCTTTTAAGTATATTCCCAAGAGAAATATTGTTGGGTCTTCAGGTAGATCTATTTTCAATTTTCTGAGGAACCTCTACATTGATTTTCAGAGTGGTTGTACCAGTTTGCAATCCCATCAGCAATGGAGGAGTGTTCCTCTTTCTCTACATCCTTGTCAACACGTGTTGTCTGGCACCTGAGGTTTTAATCTTAGCCATTCTAATTGATATAAGGTGGAATCTCAGGGTCATTTTGATTTGCAGGTGCTTCTCTATGACCACTGACATCAGTCCCAGGGTTTTGAACATTTGCCTTTAGGTGCTTCTCAGTGCAGTTTTGCACCTGGTGTCGGTTGGTGGGACGTAAATATATGGGATTCCTCTATTGTATATAAGGCGGCGCTTTGCTCGAGGTCCCTGTATCAAATTCTCAGTTCCATATGGGATTTCTATACCACATGTTCATGTTTTTATTGTGTTTCTTGTGGTTTTGGTGGTTTGCTACTTGAGTTGTTTATATATTTTGGATATTAGTCCTTTATCAGATGTGGGGTTAGTGAAGATTTTTCTCTTTCTGTTTGTTGCCTATTTGTCTTATTGACTATGTCCTTTGCCTTTCAGAAGCTTTCCAGTTTCATGAGGTCCCATTTATCAATTCTTGGTCTTAGAGCATGAGCCATTGGAATTCTGTTGAGAAAATTTCCCCCTGTGCCAGTGAGTTCAAGGCTCTTTCCCAATTTCTTGTCTATTAGATTCAGTGTATCTGGTTTTCTGTTGAGGTCCTTGATCCACTTGGACTTGAATCATGTGCAAGGTGACAAATGTGGGTCTATTTTCATTTTTCTACATATACATAGTAAGTTAAACCAGTACCATTTATTGAAGATTCTTTCTTTTTTCCACTGTATATTTTTGGCTTTGTCAAAGATCAAGTGTGTGTAAGTGTGTGGTTTTATTTCTGGGCCTACAATTCTTTTTCACTGATTACACTGTCTTTCTCTGTACCAGTACCATGCAGCTTTTATCACTATTGCTCTGAAGTAAAACTTGTGGTCAGGGATGGTGATTCCCCTATCAATTCTTTTATTTCTGTTTCATCATCTGTCTGTGAGTGAGAGTGGGGTACTGAAGTTTTCTACTATTGTGTGGGGGTTCATTGTATGTTTCAGTAAAAATTTCTTTCATGAATTTGGGTGTTCTTGCATTTGGAGCATAGAAATTCAGAATTGAGACTTTCTCTTGGTAGACTTATTCTTTGATGAGTATGAAATGTCCTTCAAAATCACGCTTGATGATTTTGGTTAAAAGTCTATTTTATTGGATATTAGAATGACAACTCCAGCTTGTTTCTTGGGACCATTTGCTTGGAAGACCTTTTTCCATCCTTTTACTCTGAAATAGTGTCTGCCTTTACTATTGAGGTGTGCTTCTTGTATGCTGCAAAACGCTGGATCTTTTTTGCATGTCCAGTCTGTTAGCTTATGTCTTTTTATAGGTGAGTTGAGTCCACTAATATTGAGATATATTAAAGAAAGACAGGTGACTGTTAGTTCCTTTTATGTTATATTTGCTTTTGTAGGTGGCTCTCTGTCATGTGGTTCTCTCCTTTGACTTTGTTGTGAGATGCCTAATATCTTGTCTTCTCTTTGGTGTAGGTACCCTCCTTGTGTTGGAGTTTTCCTTTTAGGATTCTCTCTAAGGATGGCTTGAAAGATAAATAGTGTTTGAATTTGGTTTAATCATGGAATATTTCGGTTTCTCCATCTATGTTGATTTAGAGTTTTGCTGTGTATAGTATCTTGGACTGGCATTTGTGTTCTTTTCGAGTCTGCATGACCTCTGACCAGGCTCTTCTGGCTTTCGTGGTCACTCTTGAGAAGTCTGTTTTAATTCTGATAGGTCTGCCTTTGTATGTTACTTGGCCCTTTTCCCTTGCAGCTTTTGATATTCTTTCTTTGTTGTGGGCATTTAGTGTTTTGATTATTATGTGATGAGAGGATTTTCTTTTCTGGTCGCATTTATTTGGTGTTCTGTAGGCCTCTGTACCTTTATGGTTATCTCCTTCTTTAGGTTGGGGAAGTTTTCTTTTATGATTTTGTTGAAGACATTTTCAGGTCATTTGAGCAGGGAATCTTCATTCTCCTCTATTCTAGTTTTTCTTACATTTTTTCTTTTCATTGTATCCTGAATTTCCTGGGTGTTTTAGGTTAGGAGTTTTTAATGTATTGAATTTTCTCTGACAGTTGTGTCCATCTCTTCTATGGTACCTTCTACACCTGAAATTCTCTCTTCTATCTCTTGTATTCTGTTGGTGATGCTTATATCTGTAATGCCTGACCTCTTTCATAAGTTTTTCATTTCCAGGTTTGCCTCCATTTGTGTTTTCTTTATTGTTTCTACTTCTACTTTTAGGTCTTGGATGGCTTTATGCTATTGCTTCATCTGTTTGATTGTGTTTTCCTGTATTTCTTTAAGGGATTTATTTATTTTCTCTTTCAGCGCTTCTACCCATTTACCTTTGTTTTCCTGCATTTCTTTCAGTGAGTTACTATCCTTCTTAAAGGACTCTATTATTTCCATAAGATAGGGTTTTAGTTCAGCTTCCTGATTTTCAGGTGTGTTGGTGAATTCATAGCTTGCTGTGGTGGGAGAACTGGGTTCTGATGATGCCCACAAATACTAGGTTCTTTTGCTTATGATCTTGCACTTGCCTCTTGCCATCTAGTTATCCCTGGTATTTCCTGGTCTGGGTGACTCTGTCTGGAGTTTGCCTCTTTTGTCCTTGGATTGCTTCAGATCTCCTGGTAGACCTGAGGCCCTGGCTATAGCAGATCTCCTGTGGGGCCTTCCAACTGTGGGATGTTCAGAGGGGCAGAAAAGCTGCTGATCTGTTGTCTTGGCTGCAGTGATATCCTGGGAGGCCTTCAGACTGATGGGTCTTCAGAGGAACAATCAAGCTATTGTTCTGTGTGAAGCTGTTCTCCAGGGGGGCTCCTATGGACTGAGGTTTCTCTTTCCTTCTGTGCAGCAGAACTCCAGGGAGACTTTTAGTCTGTTGGGTTAATTGCCCTGTTTGCCCTGGAGCCCCCCAAGAGGTCTTCAGCCTGTGGTGGTAGCCTACAAGCCAGAGATCAGTTGCCCAGTTGCCCTGTATGCAACAGTGGATCTCCTGGGATGCCAGTTGTCCTGTGTTCAGCAGGTTGCCTGGGATAACTCAGGATGTGATGCCAGTTTTGCTTAGTGCAGTGGATCTTCTGGGTTGCCTCGGGCTATGGTATAGTTAGCAGACATCTGTCCCAACAGAAAGGACCAGCTGAACAGGGAATGAGATTGGCTGCTGGGTTTTAGTGGATAATTCTTTCTGAGTCCACTCCCAGCAGCACCTGTGGGATTTCAGGAGGGTCCCTATATGATGTTCTGAGTGCACTGGATATCCTGGGATGCATTGGGATGTGGTGTTTTCAGGGGAGCAGTCTAGCTAGGAGTCTGTCCCTATAAAAGGGACTGACCAGAAAGAGTTGATTCATTTCTTAGTTTAGTTTGTACTAAATATCACTTTTGAGGTTCCAAGAATATTCTCTAAATTTCATATTTCAAAAATTAGTTTAAAAATCTCAATTCTTAAAATTTAGATATTACATATTTTATTACTAAAAATCTATAATTTGTATCAATTTCTCTGTTGCTAAAAACCATTTAGCATTTTTATGTTGGGGTAAAAATAAAAAACAGTGGGACCAGTTCCAGCACATACCCTGGTGGTCTAGCCTCCTTGCTAGTTCTGGCTCTGGCAGGCCATTGGAACTAGGAACAATTTATCTCAGGGGCTCCATGCTGTCCCTATCTACTTTCTGACCAGCTGTCCATGAGTCATTCCAACATGGCACCCTGTCAGGCCTCCCCACCCTCACAGCTCTCTTGGCTGGTTTCCACCATGCCAGGCATACACATCCCAAGTCTGTGGTGGGCCTGGTGCATCCAGCCACCATACATTCTCTTGAACTCAGTTAAGTCACCACATGAAAGAACACATTACACAATATCCTCTGATTCAATTGATAAGATATAATTTGCCCACCTAGACAACACAAAATCCTGTACACAGCTGTCCCTTAAGAGTAATCTTAACAACCTGTAATATGTGCAGAGAGGAATCTTAACATCCATGCCATATTCTCTCAGCTCCCTCGTCTTGCTCTGGCCTTCCCTGCCTCTCTAAAACATTTCTCCTACCTATCCTTCCTTCTTCTCCAATGACAGGCCTCATCTGTTCTTCACCTGCCTAATGACATCAACCTACATTTTTGTCTGTGTGCTTGCTGTCATTTTGTGAGAAAATTTTGTGCTAGTCTAGTTCAGAATAGAATTTAATATGTAGCCAAGGCTAGATTTTTAGTTCACAGCAATTCTCTACCCTCACTCTCCCAAAATCTGGATGAGCTACAACTCCAAGTTTCAGCTACTCAGTGGTGAACTCAGCTTTACATATATTATTTTTAATCACCTCATAGATATCCCAAGACATCTATTACTGAATATATCTTCTATTGAAAGAAGTAGAAGAGGTTGACATGGTTGCAGTATCTTCTGACATAACATGATCCTGCAGGAGGCCACCTCCTGCTTGTCATTTCTGCTAAAATGGCACAAAGCATAAGAAACTGCTATAGCAACATATACACACAGAGACCCAGACACATAGATAGACAGACATATGCCCGTACTACCCTAGAAGGAATTCTGGGATCATTATTATTTTGCTTGCTTTTCCTAATTCAGGGAAAGGCAGGTTGAGGAATTCATAACAAAGACTCACAATTTCACATACAGTTGCAAAATTAGAGTTATAATTTCAGCCATACTATTTTTAATTCCTGTGATAAATCTAAATCTTGAAAACTATATACTTTCAAGCTTTCCCGTGTGTGTCCAGAGGTCTTTACAGTTGTGAGGCTTGGAAAACCATAAGTTACAAGGGAACTTGGGAAATTAACACTGATTAATTTTCTATCATGTTATGCCTCTGACGATTTAGGATACTTATGCAAAAAATGTTATTTATAAGAGGTCACCTGTAATGCAGCTGTCATGGGGAAAACCAAGCTATGCTACAGCAGTAGAGGTAGGATAGAGAGTTTCTTAGGGTGGGCGGGATAAACAGTAAACAGGTGAAAACACTTGAAGGCAGTGTGTAGAATACAACATTTACTGAATGATAGCAAGGAGTCTTCAGGACTAAGTTCAATAGAGTGGTCCATACTGTGGTTAAAGACAATGGTAATGAGCTGGTCAAGTTGTTCTTTCATCCATTTGCAGTCTTTGCAGTCTTACTTTGAAGGTCCAGAGAAACAGGCTGGGCCTCCTTGGTTGCTCTTTACTTCCCCTTAGGTACTAACTCCTCAGTAGAGGTAAAGACTTTCAAAGGTTAGACTAAATGAACAGTGGTATCATTAGCTTGGTTTGATTTGTCTTTATATGACACAGCACTTCAAGAATGCAGGAGGTAATGTCTCCCCTGTATAACACTACCTGGGCTCAGTTCCCAGTATGGATTAAAGCTAGTCAGGGGAAAACAAGAGAGACCTCACAACAATCTTCAGGCGTAGATCTGTTGTCATTACCTCCTTTGATTTGGCTAAGAGTTTAAGGAACACTAGAAAGGCTTCCAAAACACATTACCTGATTTTTTCTTAAAGAGATAACAAAACAACTGTCCAGTATTTAAGCACAGAGTGTGAACTTGCGTGATGGAGTGCCATCATTTGCTACTTCACTAATGGAGAAAGGAAAGCCTAAAGAGATAGGCTGATGAACCAAAGATGTCCAGATCAATAAAAGATGTCGAGTCAGAGCACTGGAGAGTGATGTTCTTGCCCCTAAAAGGGCAAATACTACAAGATGCTATTTGAAATCCATATACAGTTAATGATGAAATAATATAAAAAAACTTAATGTAGAATTATTGTAATCACATATTTCTGTGCAACATGTTTATATTTAATTTTGTCACACACACACACACATGCATATAATAAATAATTACTAACAAAGATTCATATACCCAACTACAAAATTAGAGAATCATAATTTCAGTCACACTGTTTTTAATTAGTATGAAAAATTGAAGAAATCATGAAAAATATCTATTTTCAAATTCTCTCCATTTGTGTCCAGAGGTCTTTGTGGTTGTAAGGCTTGGAAACCACAAGTGTGAAGGGAAGGGTTCCATAGATAAGCCTGAGATAAGCTGGGGAGCCAATATATATGACTGCTTTCACATTTCGAAGTAAACCCATCATTATTAAACCATTTTATTTTCTCAGAAATACTGCTACTCACACCAAAAGACCTGATATAGAGTTATAATCTGAATAAGACCTCAAGATTTCTAACATTTCTACATAAGTACTTTTATCATAAGATGCTACCCTGTGCCAACATACATTTTCATGAACCCACAGACTTTCAAGGGCACTAGAATATTTTAGGGGATTTTACATCAGCCTTCTCTTTTTAATTAAACTGCGATCTAGACTATGTTTGCGCAGATACATCTGAAGTTTCCCATGGTGCAGCGCTTCAGTCTCCTATAAAGCTGTGTAGTCATGCCAACGTTTTAAATGTGGTTAACAAAGCACCTGATTTTATGCTCTCTTACAATTCCATTTTTCTTCCAGGCTAAAAGATAGCTCTCAAACGAGATAATCTGTTTTATCTGGATGAGAAATTCTCTTGTTCAGGTAAGACAAAATAGCCATTTTTTCCTCTCTAGTGGAAGTGGAGGTTGGGGATCGCAACCCATTTAAGGCGGAATTCACTCCTTCATGAATACTCGCCATATTTAAGAAGTGCACTGGTTTCAAGGAGAATTGTCTTTATTTTTTTTGTCTGTAAATATCAGGTATGCTGCAAAACATACACAAGCAAGTAATACTAAAAAGTATGATTATCTCTCAATCAAAACAAATTAAAAACCTGCCCTGCAGTACTCTCTCGGAAGAATAGGTTTTTGTTGTTCTTGTTTTCCTGTGTGTGCTTTTGTCTCTCGTTAGGTTCAGAGTCAGAGCAGTAGCTCCGGTTTCCTGCTTCTAAGTTCAGACAAAGGTTAGATCACTGACTGGTTGCTATGGATTCTCAATTCTTTGGAGTTGAAAAAAAAGGAGAAAAATCTCCCAGCCAGTAATAGATGTGCCCAATACCTGAACATCTAATATCAAATTCTTTGTGACGTTCTCCCTAAGGCTTGGCAGTTATACCTTGTCCCAGTGCTCAGTGAAATTCATCCAAGGCTCCAGACAGTCAAAGTTTACAAACAAGGTCTGTTTTAGATTGTATCAACTGCTGGTACTTATGGGTATGAGTATTCTATGAGTGCCTCCTCTTGCCTGGTCAGTGTTTCTTTTCCTAGGAAGCAGAAGACCAGGAAGGTTGCTATGGCTGTTGGATTATTGTCCCTAGAAATCTAGGATATACATTCACCCTTAGGATAAATCTCTCTTCTCCATTCTCAGTTAAATGATGTGATGTTGTTGCTACAATCCATGGAAAGCCTGGGGAGTTTCCATCTTTGGAAATGTGCAGCCTGTACTAGGTAACTCTACACTCTATTTCACTCCATCATGCTCCCACGGCTATCCTTATTCTATTAAGACTCTAATTTTTGATGAAAGAATTCTATTCAGAAGTTTTAAGTCATTTCAGATGATATGAAAAATTAATCTCAACAGAGATATGTGAATTTGAAAGGTAACATCTTTACTAAGATTATTCATCTTGGCAACACCAAAATTTCTCATGAACAAGCCTGCCAATAAACATGAATTACTTTTTAATTGATCCTTTTTTCTACTTCCCCCAAAGTGGAGGGGACATGCAAATGACTTCTGGAGACATATCAGTGACAGTTCAGTGTGAGAGCTGTGGCGGTATCAGGAATATGTTATTTTTTAACCTATATTTTCACATTATCTGTCTTTTTAACAGTCATTCTATTTCCTACCAATGACTGAAGTTATATTATGTAAGTGCCACAGTTCAAATCCAACTGGATCATCTCTGAATTTCTATTTCATTGTTAGGTTGTTTTTGTTCAGTATAAACTTAAATGTAATATGAGCTTAAGAAAATAAAACACCCCTCTATGTTTCTTTTTAAATTTGTAATTGACTATGTGGATAGAGGGGCTGATGCTTGTAACTGTGGCTTCCATTACAACTGTGACAGAAAGCTGCTGCCTTACAAGGCTCCACACTCTGGGGCAGGCAGCACAGACACTTCAGACTTGAGTATTTGTTTGAGTTTCATATTGATCACACCTGTCCCACAGATAGGTAGAGGGTATTTGAAACTCTTAATTACCTTATGAAAGAGGCAAAGTTTTCAACCCTAGAAATTGCAGTGTTCATCCCATAAGTGGATCTTCTGGGAGTCTCTCGTCTTCATTTGAGTGCTGACTTGTTGATGAATTGCACCCATTAGCAGGTGGAAATCCAAGACAATTCCATACAGTGAGAACGTGAATAATTTTTCCAGCCATCTGCTCAACATAAACTCAGTTTAATGGAAAAAAATGGAGCAAAGTTTGCTACAGCAACTATCTCCCACCTGTCTCCTTTGAGTCTAAAGTTTTAGGGTTTAATGTACAATGTTTTAATTAATTTATCGATGTCCTCATATGACACAAAGTTAATTGTATGGTGGGAAACAGGTAAGACGCATAGCAGCTTAGCTGTCTTTCTTGAGACAGGCTGTCAAATTTTAAAAACCTATGTGCTCCACAAAGACAGTGTGGGAGAGAAACGATAGAAACAGAGGGTAACAGCACATATGTGTGGAGATACTACAAAGAGCCCCAGTAATATTTATACCAACTTAAAACCAAGAAAGAAGAAAATATATTTTTGTGCCAGGAATTTAACTGATAGGCCATCCCATATTTCATGTGAGTTACTTACTAATTAGGTATAATATAATAGAAGCTAGATACGTATCTTCTCTTTACAAACTCAAAGCAGATCAAAGAGCTCTGGTGCCCTGATTTCCAATTGTCACAGTGCACTTAGTCTTGATCTCTATATCCAGAAATGAGCATGCTGGGGTGGTAATCTGATGCAGAAATTGGGAAAATGCTATTGAGAAGAAGACATTTATTCAGGCCTTACAAACACAGAACAGAAATTCGGTCAATATCAGAAGGTACACTGCCTATGATGTGGCCTTTTTAGAGAAATGTAGACCAAGATTAATTTGAACCCACACAGTTCAGAAGTAGAATGTAGATGTTCACTACGTCTTATAATGATGGATGACATCTGTCTTGTTGCTAGGGAGTGATTACTTCTTTAAGTAAGGTCTGCTGGCAAGATGGTCATCCAAAGCACACCATAGATTCAATCCTGACAGACAGCACATGGCATTTCTCAAAACATTAGTGTTTGTGCATGTGTGTATGCCTTTGTGTGTGCCTATTTCTGCCTCTGTCTCTTTCCCTCAATGCCTCTGTGTGTGTGTGTGTGTGTGTGTGTGTGTGTATGTGTAAAAATTGATGCTTATGAAATGATTGCCTGATTACTGACTAAATTCCTCACTGATACAAGAGGAAGAACAACAACATAGGGACCCACTTAAATCCCCAAGATTAGCATCATTACAAGTCATTCAGCTTTCAGAGAACTGGGTAATAAATCCAAATGTCTCCATTTTACACACAAGCAGCACTAGAGGAATAACTCTTGAACTTGTAAGCACAAAGCCATCTGCAGTACATAAAGAGAAAGCAGAAATGGTTTATGCTCCAACAGAATGCAAGATCAACAATCAGTGTGGCAACCAGAGGAGCATAGACACAAATACTGTTCCCAGTGTTCACGCATTCATGGATGTTATTATTTTCTTCATTAACTGTGGATTTGTATAAGTCTTAATTTATATAATCCTTAAGTCTATCATTTATGAAATGAGAATAATGAAGTCGATTAAGCTCAGTGAGGCTTAACATATACGGTGGATTACTTAGCATGGCGCACGGGTACCGTAAGTTTTAAATACATGGCCATTAGCTTTATAAACTATATAATATTAATAATATCATGATTTACTCTCAAAATATTCAAAATTATGTGTCCTCAATTAGGACAAAAATATGTGAAACTTTGTTATCCCAAGCTTAGAACACTAAGTAGAAAGGGTTATTATTTGCTGAGGACTCCTGAAAGCCATTTACATCACTGGATTCCCTGACAAAGTAAATGGATTTACAGATAGCAAAGCTGCATGGAGACACACATGCCTGAAAGATAGGACATTTCAATATCTTCAAATCTGTCTGTTGTTGAGTTTTACTTCAGTCTGTGATGTATTGAAAGTCTAGCAAGTAAACCTTATTCTGGATTCTACAAAGAGTCATTATTCATTCATTCAGAAGTCTAAGCTACTTAAAGGAAATTAGCCCTGAGATTCTATCTTTGGTTTAAAAGTTGCTTTAGTTGTGTGTGTATGAAAGAGGAAGGAGATGAGTTACAGTATAACTTGTAATGATTACTTGTGGAAAAAAGAGAGACTTGCATACATTGACCAACTCATTCCATTTATCAAGTGACTCAAAGGTCACCTGCTTTGTAATCCATGACTGCAATGAGTATGAGAACAGAGCCATCCCTCTTCTGTGATTTGCAAAAGATCACTTCTGCCAATTATACACTTTCTTCCTACACCAATCAAAAGGAAATGTCAACTTTGGTGATGCTTGGCCTAGGTCATACTTGCCCTCAGTAATGCTTGGCCTAACTCTGCTAAGGAAAACTTGTAGCTCCTCTCCTGATATCTGCTTCTGGAAGTATCTTCATGGTAATAGAGTCTTTTAAGATAAATGTGCTTTAAAATATTTTTCAAAATTCCATCTGAACATGGAACCACTCCTCTATGTAACACATAATTAAACATCTTCTGGGTATACTTGGTAAGAGTTTTAGCTAAGTGACCATCCTATAATGAGCCAGAGAACTACATGTAACTTTATCTAAATTGTTATCATCATGAATTCTAAATGCAACTAGGGTCATTTTGAAAAAGTTATAGAAAACAAAACTGAATCTTGAGACATAAAGAATGAGTGACCAACAATTCAGAGCATAAATTTCTTCATTGTAGCAACATACATAAAATAAAAATACACAACCTTAAGTATTAAGTTCAAATTCATGTACACTCATAACATCATATGTAAATGAAACTTTTATTTCCTCAGATGAAATTATCCCTTTGGAGGCTTATTGTTGTATAAGCTCACCCTTTCTAGTTCTTTCTGAACTCTGTCTTATTCAACTCAGCCTTCTCTAAGCTGAGTGATGCAAACTGGCGTCTTTCAGCTTCTGAATTGCTCTGCTTGGCCTCCTATTAGTTTTTCAATATGTCTACTATGCTGGCTCCTTCATGTTACCTTGCTTCAAATCCTTCTGCTGACCTGCACTGTATGAACTGCATCAGCTGAACAGAACCCACAAACTCAACTGAACGCAATTGCACTGTTGGATATGTACTCATTCAGCTCAACTTTCTTTGTGTGCTGCTCTTTTAAGTCATGGCTCTTTACTGTGCATTCTCATGAGGGTTGGGCATGTCCTATCTCTGGATATCTTTGCATATGACCCCTAGTCAGAAAAACCATAGCTGGATTAAAATTCTCTACAATCATGTAACGATCAACACTAGCTACATTCATAATTCTGCTTGCATTGTGAAATATTAACCTCATAACCACTGGACAATGACTCCCCGGCCTCCTTTTTACATTACAACTCTAAACCAATATGTTTCTGCCATTTCATTTTTTTCAAGATACTTTATAGCAATCATAATAAAAGTAACCAATACAGTTTTTTTTAACCTGTGAGTCTGGAAATGGAGATTGGCATGTTGATAAATGTTCACCATTTAATTGTTTTACTGTATGCTCCCTTCAGTTAGTATATCTTGAGTAGGATGATTGAAGTAAAAATAACATCAATTCAAAATTAAAGAAAATGCAGAAAGAGTTGGAAAGAAAGATCTGGAAAGCACTAACCTCTTCCAGATGACCTGGATATGATTCTAAGCTCCTAGTTGGTGGCTTACAACCAACTGTCACTCCAGCTCTAGGAATGGGATACTATTGACACATACATCTTAGGTCCTCTACAGGGTAGGTGCAAAACAAACAGCATTATCTGAAGCATCTTGAGAAAGCGCATCATAGAGAAAGGCCCAGGCAAAAACTCAAAGGGCACAAAACATGAGGCAGGAACTAGAACAAAGGGCATGGAAGGGCAGCACAGCACGTATTGCTTTGCACCTCCAACTGCACTTTCAGCTTCCTGCCTTATACAGTCCACATCACCTTGCCTATAGATGGTATTTCTAGAGATGGACCAGGACATCTTATGTAAAGTAGTATTCAAAGAAATGTCCCACAGACATGTCCATAGCACAGTCTGTCGGAAGATATTCTTCAGTTCAGGTCCTTCCTTCCCCATTGTGTCAAGTTGACAATCAAGGCTACCTATTAAGGAAGGCAAAAGATAGAGATGCGAAAGAGTGTTTGCTGGTGTTGGTGAGCCCTGTGCTCAATCACCAGTACCACACTCACACACAGAAAGAAAAATGAGAGAAAAAGAGGAAAGAAAAAGAATAAAGAGATAAATGAAAGAATGGGAAAAGGAGTGGAGGAGGGCAGTGACAGAGAGGCAGAGACAGAGAAATTTAAACAAAGGGGAAGTTAGAGAAAGAAGAAGAAAGAGAGAAAGAGAGGGAGGGTGAGGTGTTGAAAGGGTGGTACCTGAGAGAATACCCAAGTCCTCTGGTGACTGATGACTCATTTTTAAGCTAAGCAAAGAGCCAGTCTGCAGACACAAAAGGCAGAGGTAATGTGACTGACACAGGTGAACTGAGGAGGCTGCAGGGTGCCTTTATTCTCTGGCCAGAACCTAAAAGGTTTCTTCCAAGGATTAAATTAGAGATGTGAGTGACACGTGATGATAAACTCTTTTGAACATTATGACTTAAAACTTAATCATTTGCTGGCAGACAGGCACCAGTCTCCCACCTCCTAAGGAACACCCACTCTCCTAGAAGAAAAGCCACATATGCTTGTCATAATTTACACTTGTAGCCAGCATTCTGAAGGAAAGAATTTATCCTCCTTCAGCTTTGGCTAAGGAGAAGGGCAACCCTGTAGGAGGACCAGCAGTCTCGATTAACCTGGACCCCTGAGATCTCTTAGACACTGGATCACCAACCAGGCAGCATACACTAACTGAGATGAGTACTCTAACACATATACAGCAGAGGACTCCTGGATCTGGGTTCAGTCAGAGAAGATGCACCTAACCTTTAAGAGACTGGAGGCACCAGGGAGTTTAGAGGTCTGCTGGGTTGAGAGAGGGTGGAGACATTCTTGTGGAGGAGGGAGGAGTGTGAGCGAGTAGGGAGGAGGTATGGGAGGCATGGGATGTGGAACACTCAGGGTGTGTGTGGACCTGGAGGGGAATAAAATTTGGAATGTAAAAATAAGTAAATAAATAAATAAATAAATAAATAACGTTAAAAAAAGAAAGAAGTTATGAGTGCTACTTTTATAATGATGTTACAGAACACAACCATCTCTGAGAGGAGAGACACAGAGTTTAATTTGCTGTAATTAAATCACGTGAGTGATGTTTCTGTTATTCTCTGTATAGTTACTTCTAGGTACAAAAAGAAAATTAAAATGGCTGTGGAGGCAAAACTCACAGTATTAGCATCCCCTAAAGATTTGAAATAACACACCACCAGTGCAATGTGAGTCAGTATGTTTGGAGACTACACATTGTATTATTAATAAATTTTCTGGCTGAGGTGAAGTGAGCAAGCAGAGAAAATTTCAAGTTTGATAAATCTCTCAAAATGTACGAAGAAACTGACACAGAGAAGAAGACACCAACTCAATTCTCCAGAGGACACTGACCCAAAAAGGACATGCGGAGCAGGGGGAATTGGAGGAACGTGACTCTCTGACAACCATCTGATTGTCCTTTGTAAATATGCATGGTTTTCTTTAAGGCACTTTTCATGAACACTGGAGACATTGTGAGGCTTGGTCCAGGTTATAGAACAGGTTCAAAATGTTGTGCTTCTACCTTTACCAATGGCTGGCAGGGTCTGCTCTCAAAGAACCATGCCCATAATTTAAACCTGATTGTGTTGAAAAAGTTTTGTTTTATTTATCTCTTTATAAACATTTGTACAATCTGAGTAAAGTCCAAATGAATGCTGTCCACATAGAAATCGATGAAAAAAAAATTACAGAGTAGGTGAGAACATAGTGCTTCAAGAAGAATAGTATTAGAAGATCATTTCTGGGATTCTCTAAAATGTAGGCAGGAGAATAACAGAACACTTAAGAAAAGGTCCCCCAACAACTGGGGCAGGGGCTGTCCCTGAATATGTTACCTGCTGTCTTATCCTGTTCCCCTGACTGGGCAGTATTGTCTTGCCTCAGTGGGAGAGAATGTCCCTAGTCCTGGCAGTGATGTGCCTGGGCAGGGTGATACCCTCTTCTTAGAGAGAAGGGAAAGGGGGAATTGAGGGAGAAGCCATGTTGGTGAGGGGACTGGGAGGAGGGAAAGGTCTGATAGTAGGATGGTAAGTGAATAAATAAAATACAAATAGAAAGAAAAAAGAGACATTTAAAACTCAAGGCTTAAAAGGAAGAACACTGAAAAGGAAGGCACACTGAATCTCCCGGGGAAACCGGATAGTGCCATGTAGAGCAAAAGCTAACAGGTGCTAAGCAGGACTGAAGGGGCATGCCCTGGACCACAGCACTGGAATGTGAGGATAGACTCCTCAAGCTCTAGGTATCTGGTTTATAAAACTTGTCAATTTATAAAATGCCCATGGAAGAGGAAACATCACAGATTCACAACCCAAGGATTGTTTGACAATGGAAGTGAATGTGTAACCTGGAATACCATCAGAAGCCTATGCATACTTCATATAACATGTACATATTGCATATAATCTGTATATCATGCACATAAACCATATAACATGGGCATCCTGTATGTATCAGGATACACTGGTCTGAAGCCCATACATCCTGCACATACCTGTACATTCTTCACAAAGCCTATACATCCTGCACATAGCATGGAAATTCTGCAAAAAAAACCTTGTACCCTACCCATAACCTGTACATCCTGCACAAAATTGCCTCCTTCACATAACATACCTGTACATCCTGCATATAACCTGTACATCCTGCCCATTTCAGGAGACACTGCTATCCTGATCATTAAGAACATACACTGATTCCCACTTTTGAACTTTATCTCTCACTCTTTCACTTATGAATTTCAGCTTTGTTCTTTCACGACATAAATAACTCCCCCCCTGTAAAAACTATAAATCAGTCTCTTCATGCCAGTAGGTACTATTTCTAAGACCCTTGAATATACAAAAATCCATGAATAAGTTATAGAAGATGTTTACAAAAGCATTCATTTCTATAAATTACACACAGGTCATGGCACGTTGCAAACACTAAGTACATAGTCACTATTCTGCATTGCTCAGAGTGTAATGATAAGAAAAACAATGTGTATTTATCACCACAGAGGCATTCCTTGAAGGAGTTTCATCTTGTTGGTTCAATCCTAAAATCAAGAATTCACTGCTGGCTGTTTTTAATTGTAAAATTATTACGGTATATTTATCTATTTTATCGCTAATAGAAATGAGAAATTTCTAGCTTAAGGATATTTAAAATGCTTCTATTAAATTTCAGTGCAGGTATTTTGATGCGCATATGCTCTCATTTCTGGGAGGAGGAGGGCTGACTCAGTATGGATCATCCCCACACACTGTGTACAGGACAGTGTACAGCCCTTGTATCATGTAGGAGGCATGAGAACCCTTAGAGGCAGGTCAATGCTGTTGCTGCCATTTTCTCTTTTCTTTTCTTCTCTTTTCCTTTCCTTTCTTTTCTTTCTTTTTTCTTTTCTTTTCTCCTTTTGAAGCTTTGGAACAGTTTATTTTGCCTGAAGAAAGCTGCTCTCTAGAGAAATTGAAGGCCTATGGCACAAGCTTGGAACTGCCAAGAATCCAGCTTCACCAATTGAATAGCTACCAGGTTCTCTGTCTCTTCATCATGTACACAGTCATTGTTAAATTCCTCAGCCCTTGATGTATAATCCAACAGTGCAATAAAAACCTTTTTGTAAGATACATTTTGATGGTTCTATTTGTCTAGAGAATATTATTAACACCTTTTTGGTTGACTTTTACAAAATTGATATAAAATTTCTTTGGACCTCTTTTCTTCACTCACTACATCCCTTCGCCATTGTTCCTATTTACTTAAAACTAACGGAAAGAACTGTATATATTTATCACGTACAGCTCATTTTCTTTTGTCTCTTGAACTCACTCTCTTATCTGCTACTCTATCAGATCTGACCAGTTGGGATCCTGTCATGTCACTGTCGACCACACATTGATATAGTCCCTGACCTCATCCAACTTGATTTGCCAGCAACCTTTTTGTCACAGTTTATCTTTTCTCCTGAAATGCTTAGCCTTGGCTAGGTTCCTTGATTTCATAGCATATAGATCACCTCACTAGCTGCTGCTTCTTAGCCCTGTTATCTAGATCTTCCTTTTGCATGTCTTCTTGTGTGGATAGGGCTTTGTTCTAGTACTTATGCCTTTACTATTGCTCTTCCCTCATGTTCTGCAGCTCTCTTTCTTACTGTGAACAGACTGGACAGAGTGTGCCTGGAAATACTCCCTAGGTTATTTCTTTCAATTTCATTTCCTAAATGCCACCCATATAACTCTAGCTCTCAAGTTGTCTAACTAGTTGGAGTTTTTCCTGTGATCTATAAACTAATCAATCAGAATTCCTTCTACAATATCTTACAAGCATCTCTAGTTTAGCCCCCACTCCAGTACTAAACCTGCCATGTTCTTATTTCCAACTCCCTTACTTATCTTAACACTCTTTCTAATTTTTCAGGCTATGGTATTTTTACAATGTCACATATGTTTGGTCCAGAAGTAAAATAATTTTATCATCTAGTGCGTGAGTGTTCAATAGCTTCCTACTCTCAATACAGTAGCAGAGGAACACTTTGATTTTATTTCTTGAGAGAGGGTTTAAGTATCCCAGGCTAGCCTAGAACCTGTTACATAGCAAAGGATTATTCTGTGCTTTGGATAATCCTGATTGCCCCCTCCCAAGGGCTAGAAATAGGATGTGTTCCACTAGTCCATTAATCAGGACTTCATACATGCTAAGCAAGAACTCTACTAATCAAGCTATATCTTTAGTCGCTATAAATTTTAGAATTTTATTTTTTAAATTTTTTTCATGGAAAGCAGTCTTTATTCTTTTTGCTTTGAATATATATATATATTCAAAGAAATATAACAGGATATTTTTATTTACATTTCAAATGCTATTCCCTTTTCTGGCTTCCTGTCCATAAGCCTCCTATCCCATCCCTTTCCCCTTCTTCTATAAGGATGTTCCCCTGCCCCAAACACATCCCCTTTCCACCTCACTGCACTGACATTGCCTTATACTGGGGGTGTGTGTCCAGACTTGGTATGACCAAGGGCTTCTCCTCCATTAGTGCCCAACAAGGACATCCTCTACTACACATGCAGCTGGAGACATAGGTCTGTCCATGTGTACTCTTTGGGTAGTGGTTTAGTCCCTGGGAGCTCTGGTTGGTTGCTATTGTTGTTCTTATGGGGTTGCAAGCCTCCTCAGCTCCTTCAATCCTTTCTCTAATTCCTCTAATGGGGACCCTGTTATAAGTTCAATGGTTTGCTGCTAGCATTCACCTCTGTATTTGTCACACTCTGGCTGAGACTCTCAGGAGACAGCTATATCAAGCTCCTGTCAGCAAGCACTTCTTGGTTTCATCAATATTGTCTATTTTTGGTGACTGTATATATATGGCCTGGATCCCCAAATGGGGCAGGCTCTGAATGGCCATTCTTTCAGTTTCTGCTCCAAACTTTGTCTCCAAATCCCTTCCTATGAATATTTTTGTTCCCCCTTTTAAGAAAGACTGAAGTATCCACACTTTGGCCATCCTTCTTCTTGAGCTTCATGTGGTCTGTGGATTGCATCTTGAGTAATTCAACCTTTGGGGAAAACATCCACTTATTAGTGCATACCATGTATTATTTTTTTGTGATTGGGTTACCTCACTAAGGATGCTATTTTCTAGTTCCATCCATGTACCTATGAATTTCATGTCATTGTTTTTGATAGCTTAGTAGTACTCCATGTGTAGATGTACCACATTTTTGTATACACTCCTCTGTTGAAGGGAATCTGGATTCTTTTGAGTTTCTGGCTATTATAAATTAAACTACTATGAACCTAAGGGAGCATGTGTCTCTGTTTTATGTTGGAGCATCATTTAGGTATGTGCCCAGGAGCTGTATAGCTGGGTACTCAGGTAATAAAATGTATAATTTTCTAGGAACCTCAAGACTGGTTTCCAGAGTGATTGTTCCAGTCTGCAATCCCACCAACAATGAAGGAGTGTTCTTCTATTTCCATATCCTTGCCTGCATTTGTTGTCATCTGAGTTTTTAATCTTAGTTATTCTGACTGGTGTGAGGTAGAATCTCAGGGTTGTTCTGATTTGCATTTCCCCGATGACTAAGGATGTTGAATATTTCTTTAGGTACTCCTCAGCCTTTGATATTCCTCAGCTAATAATTTTTTATTAGCTCTGTACCCCAAATTTTAATAGGGCTATTTGACTCTTTGGAGTCTAGCTTCTTGAGTTCTTTGTATATACTGGATATTAGCCCTCTATCAGATGTAGGATTGATAGAATTCTTTTCCCAATCTGTTAGTTGCCATTTTGTCCTAATGACAGTGTTATTTGCCTTACAGAAGCTTTGCACTTTTATGATGTCCCATTTGTTTATTCTTGATCTTAGAGCATAAGCCATTGGTGTTTTGTTCAGAAAAATCTTCCATGTGTTCAAGGTTTTCCCCTACTTTTTCTTCTATTAGTTTGAACGTATCTGGTTTTATGTGGCAGTCCTTGATCCACTTGGACTTAAGCTTTGTACAGGGTGATAAGAATGGATCAATCTGCATTCTTCTTCATGCTGACCTCCAGATGAACTAGCAGTATTTGTTGAAAATGCTATCTTTTTTCCACTGGATGGTTTACTTTTCTCCAAAATTGACCATATATTCAGTCACAAAACAGGCCTTAACAGATACAAGAAGATTGAAATAATCCCATGCATCCTATCTAATCACCACCAACTAAGGCTAGTCTTCAATAACAACAAAGACAACAGAAAGCCCACATAAACATGGAAACTGAACAAAGCTCTAGCAGGTGATAAATTGGTCAAGTAAGAAATAAAAAATTAAAGACTTTTTAGAAATCATGATAAAGTATACTTCATCCCAGGGATACAGGGATGGTTCAATATACATAAATCCATCACCATAATCCACTATATAAACAAACTCAAAGGAAAAAACCCATGTTAATCTGATTAGATGTTGAGAAAGTACTTGACAAAATTCAATACCCATTTGTGTTAAAAGTCTTAGAAAAATGAGGAATTCAAGGCTCATACCTAAACATAGTAAAAGCAATATACAGTGAACCAGTAGCCAACTTCAAACTAAATGGAGAAAACTTTGAAGCAATAGCACTAAAATCAGGGCCTAGACAAGGCTACCAACTCTCTCCTTACTTATTCTATATAGTACTCAAAATCCTAGCCAGAGCAACCAGACAACAAGAAGGCTCAAAGGGATACAAATTGGAAGTAAAAATATCACTATTTGAAGATGATATGATAATATACTTAACTGACCCCAAAAATTCCCCCAGAGAACTCCTAGAGCTGATAATTGACTTCAGCAAAGTGGATGGGTATAAAATGAACGCAAACAAATCAGTAGCCTTCCTCTACTTCATGGGGCCTCCAGTCTCTTGAGTGTTAGGTGCATCTTCTTTGACTAAACCCAGACCTGGGAGTCCTCTGCTGTGTATCTGTTGGGGTCCCTATCTTAGCTGGTGTATGCTGCCTTGAAGAAGACACTATAATCAGGCTGCCATTTTCATTAAGAGTGTTTTTGTTTCTGTAATTCTCGTAGAGTATGATGTATAGAGTATGATCATTTTTATTTATGTCATTTACTCTTGAAGTTTCATGTTTTGTGAGACATTTACATTTCTATTTCTTCAGTTTTAGTCCCTGTCAATTATTTATTGTTGTTTATTTGTCATTACTTCAATTTCTTTTCATTCTGTCTTTACATCTGATTATACTTCAACATAATTGTATTCGTTTGTAGATACTGATTAAAAGTTTTGAAAAAATAGAAGAACAAATTTAGGGAAAAAAGTAAGTGTGAGGTGTGTAGTGTGTGTGTGTGTGTATGTGTGTGTGTGTGTGTGTGTGTGAGATACATTTTTTAAATTTACTTTTACACTTCAGATTTTATTCCCCTCCAGGTCCTCCCTCCAACTGTTCCACATCCCAAACATCTTCCCTGCACCTTCCCCCATCTCTACAAGGATGTCTCTATCCCTTACCCCACCAGAACTCTAAAATTCATGAGGCCTCCAGTTTCTTGAGGGTTAGGTGCATCTTATCTGACTGAACCCAGCCCTGGGAGTCCTCTGCTGTATGTGTGTTAGGGGTCTCATCTCAGCTGGTGTGTGCTGTCTTGAAGAAGACACTTTAAGAAAAGATTCAAACTGAGAATGGTTATTTTATCCTCTGTGTGCCTTTCTATTTACATCCCAGATGTTGTCCCTCTTGGTCTCCCCCTCACACATTCTCTGTCTGTATTGCTCCTCCAATTCTTCTCTAAGAAGGTGTATCCTGTCCTGGGTATCCTCCCACCCTGACACATCAAGTTTTTCCTGGATTAGACCCATCCTGTCCCACTGAGGCCAGACAAGGTAGCCATGTTAGGGAATGGATACCACAATTAAGCTACATATTTAGGGAGACCCTTCACTTCAGTTGTTGGGGGACCCACATGGAGACTGAGCTGCATGGGTCTTTTAATAAACAAGAAAAGGAGTTGTTAAAATTTTTAAATATGATTGAAATTGTTCTGTTTTAGGCAGAAGTTAAAGGTTTAGTGTTCTTAAAAAGGAATATAAGTAACCTGTTTGTGGGTGTGTGAGCCTGTGCATGTCCGTGCTTGGGTAGCATCTGTATGTGTATATGTGAATGCAAATGAGTATGTGAGTTTGTGGGTGTTTGTGTGAGTATATATGTGTGTTTGTATATGTTTATGTATATATGGAAATGTAAGTGAGTGTGTGCATGTGAGTATATGAATTAGCTGGTAGAATTTAGATATATATTCTAATAAATTATCTACTATTCCTTACAATATTGAGCTATTTTCTCATTTATCCATGCTATCACTAGTGACATTTTTAACAATCAAACCTTCTAGTTATTTTAAAATTATAAAGAAGCTAAATACTTTTGTTGGTTAACATTATATCAAAGAAAAATTATATAATAATTTTGCAATTATATTGTATAACTTTGTTTTATATTCTTTGTAGAAACAGTACTTAATGACAGATTAATTATTTTTCTTTATATTTTGCATACCAAAATAATATGCAATTTATATATTGAAATTGTTTATAATATCAGTATTGGTATATAATCAATATATGTTAAATCTGGAAATAGCTTAGTATATTATTAATAGACATTTTACTACTGTTATTCATCAGAAGAATTTTGGGCATATATTTACTATAACTACTTGAAATATTTTTCTTAATTTCTTTATTTTTAAACTATAAGTCAGTAATATGCAATCATTTATTGAATTAAGTTATTCCAAATTTTATATTACCTATATTATTATAAAAATTCTACCTCCTTTTTATTTTATTTTTCTACTGTCTTTGCTTATGTTCATATCATTTTTTTTAAGTGTATCTTACTTAAATTGAAGCCAGTTAACAAGTTTGAAAGACTGCATATCACTATTCTGGGGGGATCCCTAAGAGTGATTATATCATACACTTTTCCCGTGTTAATATAGTTTTACTAAATGTTCTGAAACTATGTAAATTTAGGAAGAGTGGCCTTGCATTTGTTCTGAAAAGAGGAAGGGTGGTCAGGCCATTCAGCTTCCTGGTTAGTAATGAAAGAAGACCCTGCATTCACTTTAATTAGCTACATACTAATTTCAAAATGTTTTGGTTAGGAATGGCTAAAATTTCACTCTACATACTGATACATGTCATCTTTAATTTTCTTTACCGCTCGTGGATTTATGAGCTGTCTTCATAATATTTCTATGCTACAATGCAATATTCAGTACTTTGATCATCATTATTCAAACTATAGAGAAGAAATCAGAAAAAGTATGTAAGGAAAGGTGCCTACCCTCTGATATTTTATGTATTATTTATCTTTATTACCTTGAGTAAGACATTTAAATGCATCAGTGTTGTTTTACAGGATTAATGATGACACTTTCTATCAAGCTATGCTTTCAGTCTTATACATATTCAGACTCTGTGTTGCAGCATTCTATTTGGATACACCGAAAGCGTTATGAATACATACATATGTATGAATATATGAATACACATGCTAGACTATGTTTGACTCTACATCTTTACATCTTCGAAGTATCTAACATGCACAGTATTTTGTAATAGCTGTTGTTGAAAGGATCGTCTTGCTGAGAAGTCACAGAGTAAATCTTCGAAAAAGTTAAACATTTCAAGAGTTAGATAAAATGTTAATATAACAGTATAAAGGGATAATAAGATAATTCATGCTCAACAAAGTTTTATTGAATCGAAGGGGATGGAATTATTAAGATGATATGGAAACACAATCCTACTTCATTTTCTCAAGGATTATCTAAATAAGCATGAAATGTAGCAAACAAAAACCTTCTATATAGTCTAGAATATTTATTTAAAAAATGGCAGCACAAGGAAACAGGGTGAGAAGGATCTCAGGCTGATGTCTCTTTTCTAAAATTCTGTGTGGATGCACAATACATCTACAGACACTGGACTTCCTAGTAAACTTTTAATTATACTATTTTGTGTCTGGGATTTCAATCACAGAAGCAAATTGTGATCTATAGTGAATGTCCACTTATAACTGTTTTATCTTCAAAAACACATGGAAATATTTTCAGATGATTCTGTTTCTATGTTTAATAAGCCCATCTTGTGAAAAGGAGCAGCAAATCATGAGAATCTCTTCTCCTTACTTAGAAAAATAACTAGTCTACAATTAGATGACATCTTGAGTTTGACTATGTGCCCATTATGTATTATGAATTCTGTTTTTATATAGGGTGAAAGTGTCAATACAGTTACTAGTGGTAGCTAAGTTAAAGAGATATTTGAAAATAGTAACACTCAGGTCTGATTTATTTAAGTATTTCTAATTCTTTTCAGTGGTAAATTATTTTCATTTTAACAATATTTCTCTAAATCCAAAGTTTATCTTCTAGCACATGACTAGGGTCCGATGGCTATGGCAGACTTTGGCACACTGCTAATCATTTAGCTTTGGTCTCCGTTCCTCATCTCCTTTCAACTTCCATAAGCAAATTCTGCTCCACCCTCCTCTTGATAAGAGAAACTCACAACTTGAATAAATAATTCTTTCATTTCCTTTGTAACTGACACTTTTCTTTCCCCATTTTTTTTTGGAAGTAGGGTGACGGATTGTAGAGAGTGGTCACAGGAGAAAAGTTCCTGTGCTATTAAAGGCATAATATGTCTCAGGTTATCAGTTTGATGTGATATACAACTGGACTGAGGAAAGTGACAAAATGTGCTTTTAGTTGAAAAGGAGCTCTGCACAGGTCTTGGACATCCTACTTTGCATGCAGAATTCACTGAAAATTTCCACAGGATGGAAATGTTAACATGTGACGTCTGAAGGAGGATCAGCATGTTGTCTTCTGAAACTAAAGAAGAGAAGTTTGCTGAGAATTGAAATGATGGTAATGTTATTCACTGCAAATAAAATAAATGGACATTGGAACTAATGAAGCTCAGCAGATGATAAATGAGACATGATCTCTATGTAAATCATTGGCTATAACATGGTATAAACTAAGAATTTCTACTATGACAGACAAAAACTTACACATTCTAAGAGCTAGAATAGAAAGGAATGAAGAGGTCAAAACTTTAAGGAGAGAACAGGTTAAAATGTTAAGATGGAATGTTGTACTGCCTCGAGGAAAGACAGAGGAATCCTTTTCATGAATACTAGGTTGACTTCCTTTTTAAAAGTTTTCTTTATAGTTACTTTAATCAATACACAATCTACATTAACCTCAGCTAGTGCAACCTTGTGCGTTCTTTCTGAATTTCTTACTATCTCATAAAGCTGTTCTTTTCCTTTCATTTTTGCCTGAATTTACCAATAATCATTCTTTAGAAAGGAGTATGCTATAGGTGTTATGAGTATCAAAAAGTTCAAGGTACTGAATAACTTGGAAAAAATCTTTTGTGACTATCATTAAAGAAAAAGATTTCCTGTTATATTCCATTACCTCCATTTTATGGGAAAAATTGAAAACAGCCAGTGTGTACATTTTGTTTTGGTGTCAAAAAAGAGAGTACATATATCTTGTTCTATGTTCATCCTTTTGATTCTCATGTTCCCTGATACCCTTTACTACTTGAATAAAAAAAATCAGTTCCTCATTTATATTCTTAAAAACTGGAATTTTGCATATCATAGTTAAAATTAAGTTTATATTTTGTGATTTAATTCTCAAACACAATTCTTTAGCAATGCCAATTTCTAAGTGAGATGTATATTTGAGACCTCTAACTATCCCATCATGGAAAGGGCTAGTTTATTTGTTTAAAGATGCCAATGTATGAGGTATGTCTTTAATATTTCAAAAGATATTAGTGTTTGACAATCTGTTCTTGGATTAATCTTTGTGTTGATATTTGCTCTTGACAGAATGTTCTGTATTATTATGGAAGAGGTGTGTTATTTATTTTATTTTATTTATTTTTATTTTTTAAAGATTTTTATTTGCTTCTATTTTATAAATATGAGTACTCTTTCTTCATATATGCCTGCATTCCAAAAGAGGACATGAGATCTCATTACAGATGATTGTGAGCCACCATGTGGTTGTTGGGAATCAAACTCAGGGACTCTTAACCAATAAGCCATCTCTCCTACCCCCCCATCTTTTTAAAGATTTATTCATTCATGCATATTAGTGCTCTATTTGCATGTATGCTTTTATGACAGAAGAAGACGTCGGCTTCAAGGTAACTCAAAATATACAAGGATAGCCCATCATAATTCTTGTGAATATTGGTAAAATTCACTATTTTGAAGGATGTTGGATTGAGGTCTTCAGTAACTAATGTGTCTTAGCTGAAAATAATGTCTATTTCCTTACACTATCGATTGCTATAGTGTGAAATCTTGATTAGCAAAGTATATAAACTTAATAGCCCCTAGTAGTAACAGTCTGACACTATAACAAACTCTTTAATTTGCTATAATCATAAAAGTGCTAATTCATCATCTTTGCAAAATTCTTTAAATTGAGAGACAGCCTACACACTAAGGAAAAGATTATTTAATGAATGAGGAAGTAGTAACTAGGTTGTCCTAGAGTCTATCTGTTATAATAATTATGTACTTATTGCTTTAATTATGTGATTAAATCATCACTGTAAGTGCTTCATTTATAAGCATTAAAAAGAACCTATTAACCAAAAAATCAAAAATCTACAAAGATAAAGTGATGAAAAATTATCAAATATAAATATTTTATTATCTACTGGATAGACTATATAAAAATCTTATGTTGGGTTACCTCAGTGTGAAGGGTTGGCAATTGCAGAGGAAAACACCCATACAACATGGAAATGATCTGATTTGGTGCCTACATGGAGTCGTCCCCTCCTACATTCTAGTGTCTTTGGTATGGGAAGGAACTCTGAAGACTACCAAAGAGAAATATAAACACAAACCTACCCACAAAGTCTTTGATCTACAATGTGTCCTACCTTCAAGATATGCTAGGCAAACAGTGGCACAGAGCTTGTAGAAGTAGCCAAGCAATGTCTGGTTTGACTTAAGGCACATTCCACAAGACAGAACACAGTCCCTGAGCTGCTGGGTGATGAAGAACAAGAAACTCGACAGCCCAGAAACCTAGAGTAAAACAGAACACTACTGATCTAAAAAATAAAGTATCAATAAATGACACCTAAGTATATTCTTCTATACTTATGAATCAGTGCCTTGATCAGTTATTAGAGAAGCTTCATTATGCAAGACATAGAAAAATATGCAGAGACCCACAGCCCTATATTATATTGAGAGATTCCTTGGAACACAGAGCTCTAAATTCTATGTCTCTATCAATCCCTCTCCTCAGAGCTCAGGGAACACTGCAGAAAGGAAAGAAGAAAGAGGCAGATGGAATGGAGGACACCAGGAGCACACGGCCACCTAAATCACCCGAGTAAAACTCATGTGAATTCAAAGAGACTGAAAGTGCGAGCACAGGCTGACACCTGATCGGCTTTAGTATCCTGCCATATACATTAGAGCTTTCACATAGTATTTTTTATGGGAATTCTGATTATGTGAAAAACCGAAACTCTGATTCTTGAACCTGCATTTGGGGGGTTTTCCTTTTGTAGGTCATCTTGTCCAGTTTTGATGTGTTCTTATTCTTTTATTTTATTATATTTTATTTCATTATGTTTTTTTGCTATTGTTTTGTAGCCTGTTGTTTTTTAATGAGAGACAGAAAGGTCTTAGATTCAGAGTGGAGCTGTTAAAGGAAAGAAGTTGGAGTAATGAAGAAAGAGAAAATATAATCAAAATATATTGTATGAGAAGAACCTATTTTAATATAAATAAAAAAACAAACAATAATGGAAACCTTGTAATTTAACATGTCCAAATTTGTGCACTATTCTAAATATATTGGCAATAGAATTATAGAAAAATCTACTGTGGATATGACATACACAACAAAGGCAATGTTGGAACCATGTGTAGCATTCCCTGCAATATTATAAACCCCATAAAGATTATGCAGTGTAAATACTTGTCTCAGCTTGACTTTTGATGTAGAAGAGAAAAAATAATCATAAGATGCACATAGTAAGTACTCACTAGGAAAAAATACCTGCTGAGGTAATCCTCCATTGAGATTTTCAGAAAAGGTAAAAGGCATTAAAAGAAGACAAAATGGGATTAACATATATAACATAACATAAGAATTAGACCTAAATAATAATGTATACTTAAGAAAATATAATAAAGTAAAAGCAAGCAACCTTTGTAGATAAGAAAGCAAATAAAATTTACGTAAGTGTAGCCTTAGCATAAAGTTAGAAAAAGTCTCAAACTACTCATAGACACAGAGACACACAAAAATATTCACACACACACACACACACACACACACACACACACACACACACATCAATGTATTTAACCAGCAATTCTCCGAAAGTTCAAAATATCATTTGAAAATATTGATATTTAGAAATAAGGCTTACAGACACACACAAGATCTGAAGAACCAAACAAAATATGATTGCAGGATATAGGAATATGTCATAAAAATAAGCCATTAGAAAGTGCTATAATACTGCACCCCTACAGCAAAGTAATAGCAGTATGTTCTTTTCTGTAGCCTATGATCTGTAGCCACAGGTTGCTGCCACTGGTAAAGTTCCAAGAAGGATTCCATGTTGTGGAGAGGGCCTTCAATGAAATCAGAGAGTGAAGTAGTCACTCCCATGACATGTATGCAACTATTACATCATTGGACATATTTTTTCAGGCTCGCTCTAAGTGTAACTCATCAGGTTTACAGCTAGGCAAAACTAATGGTTGCATTTCTCTTCTAGCAACATGCATGACTTATTGCTATAGCTGCAGACTAGTACATCTCTCACACTGCATCGGAGAAAATTCATTTTTCAGTAGATGGCAAATAACAGACTCTGAAACTGTTCAGGTCACACAGACTACAATGCTAAGGATGGTTCACCTCTAAACAAGACATCTCTGTCACGCATACCCATCCCACTTCCAAGACTCAGATCACTGTGGAAGATGGCATGGAAGTATTTTAAGGAGCAGAAATGATAAATGATTCCAAGGACACAGTATTCTCCAAACATAACAAGGCATTTAAACGTGGGAATCCACAGTGCTTGTGGCAATATCACAAGACCTGCGAATGCTCAAGCCAAACAAAACTCTACCATGCAAAAGGAGCCATGAAGGTGAACATGAAGTCTCCCTCCTCCCAGGGAGCTATGACAATTCATAGAGTCTGGAAGAGGGGACGGAGCAATTTTCTTTGAATTTGTGACTCATATAGGTGGTGGAACATGCTTCAGCAGAGGACCATACTCTCAAGAGGGTTTAAAAGTAGCATGTGATCTATATGAGTTTTGACAAAATTAGGACAAACTTTTAGTGAGTGTTCAATGAAAGCATAGATTTTGGAGGAGTTGGGCTGGGAAGTATGAAATTCACAAAGAAAACAGGCATCCATCCAGTGCAGCTAAGAGCTAACTTTATACCTCCACCCTGACATGGAGGCAAACTTCCGTCATAAATTTCTAAGAAACACAGATTCTCCTTCTGTCTACAATAAGCTTCAACTTATGAAGTCTCAGAGCTCAGATGTTAATGGTTTACACTGTCACAGGATCTAGAATACATAAGACACAAGGCTCTGGCCATGCCTGGGAGGCACTATCAAGAATAGGTTACTCATGAGGCAAGTTTATGAAGAATAATCAAATTATGACACTTGAGGTAAGAAGCCCCACACTAATTGTGGGTGTCACTGTTTTATAACCTAGGGCCATGGTCTGTAGAAGAAGCATAAATTAAAATGAACATTTTCAGCTTCCCTACGGTAAATGCAACATGACCAACTGTCTCAAGTTCTTGCCATTATCTCTCCCCAGCCATGATGGATTACATACCTGAAATGTAACTAAAAAATGAACATTTGATCTCCCTTAAGTCAGTTTTGCATATGTTTATAAAGCAATGAAATGAATAACTCATAAACCCAACTAACTAATATTTACAAATAAATTTAACAAGCAATGAATAATTTTACGACTACTCTGAACGGTATAGCACTGTAAACTAAGAGACCCACCTGATACCAGAACCTTGACATTATTCCCAGCATGCAGTGTAGTCCAGTCATCAGTTTCCCCTAAGGCTTGAATA